>NC_082694.2:27570652-27794476 GCF_949987515.2 Delphinus delphis | reverse complement strand
TAGAGAAGGAAAAGACAGGCAGAAATTGAAAGGGAGAACATAAAAACAGAGAGACAAAAAAAAAAAACAGCAGGGAGAAAGAGACACAAGGAGAGAGACACACAGGAAGAAAGACAGAGAAACAAGAGAACCCATAGTCACGCAGACCCTGAAACTCAATTTCTTCATCCAGAAGCCATCCATCTATACCCAGGGCGGCACAGGAGCTGTGGGGCCGAGGCTGCGGGAGCAGGCGGTGAGAGAGCACTGCAGCACCGCCCACGGCTCAGCTGGCCCGATCCGCCGTCCTCGCATCTTCCGCCGTTGCCCGCCTGCACCCGGAGCTAGAGGACCGCCCGGCCTTGCTCGGCGCACCCTACTGCCTCCCTCCAGGCGCCTTCTTGTCTGGCTCTGAGAATCGTACTCAAAACCCAGGACTGGGGTTGGGGGCTGCGTTAGGGAGGTCGTGGGAAAGGATGGGCACAGGGTGGGTGCAGAGAAAGCGATTGTGTTTCGCAGTTAGCATGAGCTCACCTCCGGGCTCTGAGCTGGCAGGAGTAGAAAGCTGATCGCCCGGCTCCTGCCAGTGGCCGGATCGCAAAGGCAGTTTAGACGGTGCAAACAACTGCCCAGAGCAAATCACCTGGGGGCACGTCTGCCGGTGGCTTCTCCCCGCTTGAGGACAGTCCCCACGCCTTCCGCCCCATGCCCTCGCAGAGACAGGTTACAGGTCGGGAAATCCAACCCGAGCGAAATGGGCAATTCACGTCCAAATGTAGGTGAAGACCTAGCCTTCGGTTTAAGAACTGCCTCCCTAAGCTCTTCTCGAAATTTTCCAAGGCAGCTGCAGCTTGTCGGGCGGCTTGGGGCAGGGTAGCTGGGGGGTTGAGAAATGCCTAGTTTCTAGGCGTCTTCTCATCTTTCATATTCCTTGCGCCTAGGTGGCTCTCACAGGAGCCCGCCCGGCACTTTTACAAGCCTGTTTTGGAACCATATTTCACTCGAATGCAAACCCATTTAAATCATCGCCTTGTTTTTCGGAGACTGTTTCTTGTCAATGGGGCCATAAATCCAGAATGTCAAGCCGGATGGAGCGGAGCGCGGACAGGGGAGAGATGGAAGGGAAATGAATCAAGCAGGGAAAGTACCTCCTCGGGTGAGGTGGGAGGGATTCGGCAGGATCTCCAGGGTGGAAATGAGCGAAGGCTGACCAGACCCCGCACCCCTGGAGTCCAAGCCAGCCTTCAGGATAAAGAGCGCGGGGAGCTACGGCGCGCTCTGCCCCGGAGGGAGCGCCCCCCTACCTGGAAAAGCCTCAGGATGTTGGCTACCACGGTGGAGACCAAACTCCCCGAAGCCCCAATCACTCCAACTACTTTCTCGGGCTTGACGAAAACCGGAGGCTCGCCGTTGGTGCAGCGCACTTCGGAGGTGTCCTTCTGGATGAGCGCCTGGACGAAAGTGAGCGACTGTTCGAGCGCATAAGTGTCCCTGGAACAAGTGTCCAGGATCCGCGCTCCCAGCGTCACGTTGGGCAGCAGGTTGGGATCGCTGTTGATCTGGTCCAGGGCGTAGAGCATCGCTTCCAGCCTGTGGATCCCGTTCTCCCTCTTGATGTCGCCGCAGGGCACTCCGCTGGGACCCTTCGCGTGCACCGGGAACAGCCCCCCGAGGGTGACGTCCCCCTCGATCCGAATGGAGTGCGAGGCGTACATCTCCTGGCCGCGCGCCGCCGCCGCCAGCGCGCACAGAAGCACCTCCAGCACGCAGCAGGGAAACTTCATCAAAGTCAGGGCGCGGAGCAGCTTCCCCAGCTGGACCATGCTGCTCCCGCGGCTGCGGCGGTGGCGGCGGCACTGGAGGGGACGGTGGCGGGCCCGCCGGAGTCCTGGCCCCTTGGGGTGAGCTCCTCCGGTGAAGCCCAGGGTCTCCTGCGGGCGAGGAGGGTAGGGGCGCCCGGGGAAGGGCAGCCGGCGAGGATGGGGGGTCCCGCGGCGCCTGCCAGCTTGGGGCGCCGTGCGCTCTCGGGTTCCCTGGCCAGCGCGCCGCGCTCGAGCTCGCGCTCGGTGGCTTGCAGCTCGAGCTCTCCAACAGCCCAGCACTGGGGAGAGAGCGAGGATGGCTATCGCTTTAAATGCGCGTTCGGCTCCCTCTCCTCCTCCGCCCACTCCCTCCCACCCTCGCTCGCTCTCAGGCTCTCCCCACCCTTCCCAGCGCCCACCCTCCCCACGGTTTTGCAACATCACGCAGGGAGGGGCTGCGTGCTGAGGTAAGGGGGGAGGGAATGGGTGGGCGGCTGTGGGGCGGGGGGAGTACCTCCGATTGGGAGTTTCGAGATCCCCAGGGAATCTGGGGATTGCAGGTCGCAGGCGAAGGCTGAGCTCCTGCTTCGGTCTCACTGTAGAAGCCGCTCGCTCGCCCGCCTGCACCCACACGCACATTCTAGGCACAGGGTGGCATCAGCCCCGGACAGGGCGGTTCTAGCTGGGGCTGACTGCTTCCAACCCTGAGGTCCGGAGCCGGGGCTGTCAGCGCCGGGAGAATGCGAGGTAGTCGAAAGTGATGCCGCCAAGCATGCAGGGTAGTAGGGAGAGCCCAGTCTCTACTGCTAATTCGTCTGTGCCAGTTTTTCCTAAGAAAAACACACAGGAGCCTGATTTATGATCTAAAGAACCTTTACGCAGAGACTTCTCCGGGGCCAGGCACTGGGCTAGCCTGTAGGGAAAGACGCCAACAAGAAATGCTGGGAATGGAAATGCATCTTTGGTCTTCAGGGGTTACTGTGGCCGGAGCCGGATGAAGTAACCCTGGTCTCCAGTAAATCTGTGGCGGATTCGCTCCTTTTCTTCCTTTCATCGCAAGAGATGGAACAACTGAGAACTCTGCAGAGCGCACTTTCTTCTCTGGCGCTGACAGGTGTAAGGCTCCCTCCTACCCATTTCCAGAGATGCTTTTGGGCTGATGTCAGGTTTCCTCGGGCAGGAAATAGCAAGAAAGAGGTGACAGTAGGAGGAGCAGACAGAAATCTCCCTATTGATCCAGTGATCCAGTGATCCATTCTTTTTTTTTTTTTTTTTCCTGGCTGAAGATTTGGGGGGTTTGGGGAATGGAATCAGGATGCCAGAGCAGGTTGTAGTGCAGTTAGGAAGCTGTTTTTCAAAGGTGTCCCATCCTGCAGGTCCAGCCCAAACTTGGCCCAGTAAAGCAACAAGTGGCCCTAGTTGCTACACAAGGAAGGGCAATGTATCTGCCCTTGGTGCCCACGTGTACTGCTTATGGTGGTCTCTACTCTTGCTGAGCCTTTCTGTTGGAGTGCAGCGAAACTGTCTTATACAGAATTGAGGGCGCAGAGAAAACCAAAACAAGACTATACTTTCTGTTGTAATGTTAGTGTACTAAAGAAAAATGTCCTTGCACATAAATAAAACAACACACACACACACACCCCTAAAAAGTCAGAAGTTGGGAAGTTGGTTGTGTCTTCCACCAACCACCTGTATGACCTTGGCACTTCTGTTCCTGTGCCTGAGTTTTACTTTGCCCATCTGTAAAATGATGAAATTGAATTGAATGTTTTACAGGTTAACTTTTAACTTTCAAATCCTCTGTTGAAACAGGCCATGCACCTTTGGCCATGGTGTTCTTTTTAGACCAATATCCTTTGTTGCTTTATGTGTAGGGCACCCGTTTTTTGATACCCAAACAACACTTCAAACATTTCCTGGTACAGAGGATATTTTTTTTCTTGTTGACCACCCATTTACCGTCCTTCTAGGGAGAGTCCAGTCCATCATTTTCTTTTCAGACATGCCCCTCCTCCAGGTTTCAATACTTAAGGTTTGAGGAGGAAAAAAACCTTCTGGCTACAGTGTTCAAGGAAGGGAATAGAGGCTAACAAGAGCTACGCAGGGCTAATCCCTGGACTTCTGCTGGAGTAACGAGGGTGATGACATAGGGTTACCACTGTCCAATAGACAATCCGTGCCGGAGTTAAAAGAAAAAGGAGCCTCCTTCCTCTAAATGCTTTATGTATATCTTTTGGACAATGTTACACTATTTGATTTTGTAAAAACATACCATTTTACTGCCATCTTCAAGAAAAGTGATGTAAAAACTATGCGAAGGGCTTCCCTGGTGGTGCAGTGGTTGGGAGTCTGCCTGCTGATGCAGGGGACGCGGGTTCGTGCCCCGGTCTGGGAGGATCCCACGTGCCGCGGAGCGGCTGGCCCCGTGGGCCATGGCTGCTGGGCCTGCGCGTCCGGAGCCTGTGCTCCGCAGCGGGGGAGGCCGCAGCGGTGAGAGGCACGCGTACCGCAAAAACAAACAAACAAACAAACAAACAAACAAAACACTATGCGAAGCTACCCCTGCATACAATGTGATCATCCATCACTCATAGATGTGATGCCCTGCTATATAAGTGCACACCTTGTGCAACCTTATGCTGTGATGCGCCCGCCCCTTCCAGGCAGCCCTGGAGCTGCGAGAGTATAAGCCTGCAGCTGTGCCAGAAGCTCCCACATAAACAGGGAAATATTTGAATCCCATAATGAGAGATACCAGAGAGGAGAAAAGGCAGAGAGAAGAAGGGGTGGGGAAGAGAGAAAGGGATCTGGTTAAAGCATGTGAACTCCTGGATCCACATGTGCCTGAAAGATTGCCTCTGTTTTTTTTTTTTTTTTCAATTATATAGTATTTTATTTCTGTTGTTTGAAGTCAAAATATCCTCTTGTAACTCACCTATTCTGCTATTCAATACATTGGATCAAAAAGGCTGGAACAAGTGCAATAGATATCCTGTTAAGGCAGCATTAGCTAATTTGTGTTCCCAAGGATGCCTTTCTATTACTTTGCTTTTTTGGAAAGGGGAAAAAAGCAATTTGGAAAGGGGAAAAAAGCAAAGCAATAGAAAGGCATCCTTGGGGACACAAATACTGTGATCCTAGTATTTAGGCATCAGTACCTCAGGCTATATTTGATAGAGACTGTATCCTTATTTAGTTTTTAATTTAAGGCTATTTAGTAGGCACTTGGTGCCAAAAAATATATTTGAAGAGCTGTGTTACAAGTAATAACACTTGATTTTTCACCTGCCCATGTGAAGATTTATGCTCTCCTCTTCCATTTCCAGGTCACAGCTTGCAACTGCTCAACAAATAGTTCTTGGCTGACTGTTGAATGTTGCCTTATTCTGTGTTCTCTCTTTGCTCTACTCATTCTCCCCAAACATCTGGCAGCAATCATTATCTTCTTTTTGTTGCAGTCATCTGTGTGCATGTTTTATTTCCCTTGCTAAGCTGGAAGATCCTTGAGGGTAAGGGGCTAGGTATTATAAGGGGCTAGGTATTATTTATCTTTTTACCTCGGACAATGTTCAGAATGGTGTTTTGTACCTAAGAAGCACTCATGTGTTGAATGAATCAGAATTGGTTTGCCATTCCCCACTGCCTTTATCTCACAATACCAGAAACATAAAGTGGGCAGAGCAGAAACGACGGCAAATAAATTGTCCTCTTAGTCACAGAATGCAGTTTCTAGAACTTAAAGAATAATTAGTAGATTTTGAAATAATTTTGTTTTACAAAAATTTCATAAGATTGAAATACTCTAACCTTAAAGCTCTCGATCAACTCTAAAGGAGGGCTTTAATTGGCTCTTCCTGAGTCAAGTGTTTATTCCTGGGCCGATAACTGGAGCCATTGTCATAATAGAAAGTGTGATTTGTTACCAGAGAAGGAGGAAAGTGACGCTGGGCTTGCAAGATATTTATATCTTCAGCCAGAGAGCATAGGATCTGGAACTTAATTGGTGACGCAGTATTTGTTTGAGATTATATGAATGAAAAATCTTTGTGTAAGAGTGATTAATCTAAAACTTGGCCAGTCATTGTCCTAGTGTCATATTAAATTGCAGGAGAATCTAGTTTTAGGCACAAAGATCATAAATATAAAATGTGTTCCCAGGCTTGGTTCTGTGTAGTCAGTAATCTATACTCACCCAGTCATTAATAAAAATGAAAGTTAAGGACTCAGTCCTAACTTATATGCTTAGCATTGTATTTTGTTAACAATCTCAGTTTTATTTTCTTTGCTCTCCCCTGTCCATCATCTTCTGCAGAAAATAATGTCTCCACTTTCAATTCCCTGTCTATTTAAATCCAATTCGTAATTTATAAAGTTGTCCTCCTTAAGGGCTGCTGCTTCTGCCACAGTAATGTACTCTGGCCATTATTATACTCTTCCATCTTTCATGTAGGTCTCCATCCATAGGTTTTGTTTTCATAGCTTTTTTTTTTTTTTTGGCGGTACGCGGGCCTCTCACTGTTGTGGCCTCTCCCGACGCGGAGCACAGGCTCCGGATGCGCAGGCTCAGCGGCCATGGCTCACGGGCCCAGCCGCTCCGCGGCATGTGGCATCTTCCCGGACCGGGGCACGAACCCGTATCCCCTGCATCGGCAGGGGGACTTTCAACCACTGCGCCACCAGGGAAGCACTATACTTATGTTTTTATATTTGCTTATTTACTTTTGTCTCCCCCCTCAGCTCAAGAGAGACTATATTCATCTGTGTTAATCACTGCTGTGTTTCCTGAACATGCCTATAAATCATACTGAAGAAGGGTGCCTGAAATTTGGTAAGGGATCAATCAATTTTCTTGGCTGGATGAAGAAATGTGTTCATAAATTAATGAACAGATCTTCGGGGCTTCTGACTTGAGGACTAATGGGAAGAGGATGGCAAATGGTTGGGACAGGGTACTGCAAGAAGTAGTATCCTAACAGATAAGACTGTGTTCATTTAAGTAGTTTTAATGAGAGAGCTGGGAACTAGGGACACACAGCATTAAGGTTTTTATAATGCATTCTGTAGAGTTCTTTTTAAGTCTGTACAAATATCATTGAAAATATATGCATACATATACACCTGTGTTACTTTACTTAGTGCTTTACAAGAGCCCCTCAAGGAAGGGGTAGTAGCAACTCTCAGTATCCTTCCTTTATGATGAGCTTAATTTATTCAAAGTTACATCATAATTTATTTGTAACTGTGAAACTAGACTTAGTTATTGAATAGACCCTCCCTAGAAACGTATGACGTTAATAAAACCAACAAAAATTTGTTCAGTTTCCAATGATAGACACACTACAGACTCAATTATGGGCCATCCAGTTTAATGAAGGGAAGAAGTGATTTAACAAATATAGAGCAAACAGAATATGAAGTTTTATCCTCCATTAATATTAGTAACGGATAGTGTGGGCTCCAGTGCCTTCAAGATAGCTTGAGACCATCATCTCTGTGTCATGGGCAGGGGGATGTTCAGCCAGGATGTCTTTCACCGTCACTGAGAAAAATTTCCATAATATGTAATGATACCTACTGAAACTGATATGGGGCATTCGGGTAATAAGGAATCCATTAGCATATTTTTCCGGAAGCCTTGACTACAAAATGAAGACAGTAGATTTGGACACTTTCAGCCATGAAGAAGTTGTTTGGATATTCATCTTTATGCCGAATGAAGTAAGCTTATTTCATCTCTGCAGCTTCCCATATACCATTTTCCCACCTCTGTTTTATGTTTGGAAAGAATTTTAGAAATTGAAAGTCAAGTTAAAAAGTGAGTGACAACTTAAATGATATATGGAATATTTTGCTGACTTACAAGAGCATGCAGAATTAAATATGACCCAGTTCAAATGTTTATTTTAACGTGTATGTTGAGGTGGAGTTTTCAAGGGGCCAGAAAATGAGAATTCACCTTCCAGTGTGTGTTACCAGTTCTGTTCATTGCACAGAATCATCTTCATAAATCATACTGTTTTCTATGTACCTGGTATATATCTCAATTAGTTTGAAGAATTTCTCAGATACCTCTTAATATGTAGTGCTCCAATTCCAATCTTGCCATGTCCTGTACCAGTGACACAGCACACAGGAGTTTTATTTCTCTGGGTTGTTCAGAACCCAATGAAAGAACAATGGAATGGGATCAAAGAGATCAGGGTTCTTGTCCCAGATTTACCATAAAATAATTGTGTCCTCTTGGGAAAATTATAGTCATTCTAGGTCCCTTTTCTTTACTTTGACAGAGCTGCACTAGATGACCCCAAATAATATAGCACTCTTTCAGTAGTAGCTTAGATGTTATTGGTATTCTGAAACAAATGAAGGCAATGACACATGGAGCTGTGCAACATCTCTGTAACTCTGTTGTCTTAGAGTTGCCTCCATTTTACAGAGGATAAGATGACTGTGCATAGAAGTAGATGTTTGGAACCAGCGGTTCCAAAGTAAGTGGAGGTAAACCACAAATTTCCTTCCTTCCTGAAGCTCACTTAGCCAAAACATAGGCTTCTGAATATTAAGCTGTAAAGCATATTATCAGTACATTTTAAAAGAAGCTATTCTTCTAGGATTTCCAATTAATAGCAGGAGGTTTTGAAATTCTTAAAAGATCATCTAGTTTTGTGAGATTTACAGCTCTATTTTCCTGTCAAGCAAGTTGTATTAGTGCCAGACAGTCATCTGAGCTTCTGGATGCTTCTCTGAACCTCTTGAAGTTTTCTTCTTGCTATCTGAAATGCATGCCAGATAAGCCTTTTTCTAGAGCGTATGTACAGACTTGTCTATTTTTATATAGGAAAGCGATGCAGTGAGTCAAGTCGGGGGTTAAGCCCTCATTCTCAGAGTGGTATTGAGCTCCTGGTGAAATATAATCATCATTTCCTCAGAATCGAAAAGCAGTTATCTCAGGTGTATAGTCCCATTAACTATTTATACATTTACGTATGATACATGTATTTATTGTACCTACGAGGTGTGTTCTCTTTGGGAAGTACAAAGCTCTTAGAGACATAGGTTGTTCGTTTTTTTGTTTTCCCACAAATACTGTGACCCTTTGAGCAGGAAGGTCTATATTTTACTAACATCTAGAACCAGCAGTTAACACGGTGTCTAAGATGTAGTCAATAAATATGAAATAGATAAACGAACACATTATTATGTAAGGGCCAGGATATGGACAAATAGAAATTTTTCATTTTCAGTCACAAAGCAACAACAGACATAAAAATGATACAGACAACAAGTGCTACGGTCATTCAAAGAAGGCATAGAATAGATAGAAGGATCTCCTCTATGGCACAGGGAACTATACTCAATATTTTGTAATAACATCTGTATGGGGCATCTGCTCCACACCAGGCCCTATGACAGGTGCTTACATACTTTCCCTCTCCCCCATCCTATGGGGAAAGTACCTCTGCTATAGATTTAACATTTGCCTCCCCCAAAATTCATACGTTGAAATCCTAACCCCCAAAGTGATGGTATCAGGAGGTGTGGCATTTGGGAGGTGATAAGGTCATGAGGTTAGAGCCCTCATGAACAAAATTAGTGCCCTCATAAAAGAGACCCCGCAGAGGTCCCTCGACCTTTCTCCATGGGAGGTTACAGAGAAAA
This sequence comes from Delphinus delphis, assembly GCF_949987515.2. NCBI lineage: Eukaryota > Metazoa > Chordata > Mammalia > Artiodactyla > Delphinidae > Delphinus > Delphinus delphis. The sequence continues at coordinate 27,785,033 of NC_082694.2, read as the reverse complement.
CACGCCAACTGTGACCCAGGAAGAGGATACTCACCGGACTGTGAATTTGCTCGCACCCTGATCTTAGACTTCCAACCTCCAGAACTATGAAAAATAAATTTCTGTTGTTCATAAGCTACCCAGGCTCTGGTATTTTGTTATAGCAGCCCAAATGGATTACGATAACCTCTGTCCTTAGGTTTCAGACCCAGAAACTCAACTTTGTAGAGGTTATGAGGACCCTAAAGCCACTCAACCAGGCAGAGGCAGATTTGAAATTTAAATCTCCAATTCCACATGTAAGTCTATCAGACCCTGTCTCCAGACATGATGTCATGAACAAGAGCTAATGCAACAAAGAGTTTACATGCAGCAAAACAATTAGCAAACAAAGTAAGAATATAGTAGACCGACTGTTTTTGTCACCCAATAGCCATTCACCACTCTTCCAGTTGAACAGAAGCCATGCCCCGTGGGCACATTCAGCCCTGCTGTTTTCATTTCCCAGATTTGAGGGGTAGGAAATTATTATCCCTCCTGGCCATCAGCACCCTGACCTCTACCACCCACCGGGCCAGCTTCAAGAACAGCTGGATCCACCTGTTCAAATGAAACAGGTCTGCTCTCTGTGGTGTTGGCTTCTAGTTCAAGCAGCTCTCCCCACATGATAGCAAAGCTGGCTCCCAGCAGTTGCAAGCATGAATCCTACCAGCCTAGCAGTCCCAACAGATACCTTTTAAGTATTTTTTCCCCAAAGCTCCAGTTAAAAGTCCTAGGCTGATTCCAATTTGACCTGCTCTGGACAAACATTTTCTTTAGAACCAAGAAGGCTGCCAGACAAAATACAGGATGCTCGCCTCGTTAAAGCTGAACTTCAGATAAACAGTAATTTTTTTAGTAGAAATATGTTGCATGCAATGTTGAAGACACCCTAAAAAGTCGTGGTTTTCATCTGTGGTTCAGCTTTAACTGGGCGCCCCGTGTGGGCTTTGCAGGCTGTGGTGGGCGCCGAGCGGGGTCGGCGGGGACGGTGGGGGACTGTGGCCCGAGCCGGGTTGCACACCCAGCCCACAGCGTGCAGGGAGAGAGGGGCAGCCTCGTCTCCGCTGCAGGAGCTGAGACGGGGAGAAGGGGAGCGCCCCAAAAGGAAACCAGCTGCCCCTCCCAGGAGAGAGGAGATGGCTGTTCAGCAGCCAGAAACAGCAGAGGAGCCCGAGCACAGAAGCGGCGGCCTCTGAGGACGCAGCGCACATATTTCTGGTGGGCGAGGGGCACGCGGGCCGGTCCGTGGGAAAGAGGGGAGCCCGCGCCGGCCCCTCCGCCCCCCCGAGCCTGTGCGTTTCCCTAAAAGAGCAGCAGTTGTGCAAACTGACGGTTCACAGCTGTGATAAATCGCCTTAGGAAAGCACTTCGATTAAAGTCACATCTAACTAGAATGCAAGAAGTCACCCTTGAACAAATCAATTGCGACAGGGGCAGCTCTGGGCGCGCACCCACCCCGCTGCTGTTTTGCTTTCCCCGCAGGACGAGGGCCGCTCACCGGGTCGCGGGGACAGCGCACTGTCTCAGCTGGGGAAGAGGCGCTTCCTCAGGACACATGCAAAACCCAAAGTGTGAAAGGAGGCCTTTATTCCATTCTTTTGGGGGATTTCTTCATGACGTAAAGCCCAACTTGGTTTCAGATCTGCCTGTCGTTTCCGTGACAGAACCTTCCTGCGGGGTCCACCAGCAGCGGGGTGGCCAGGCGCCACAGGGCTGTGCTCTCTTTCCCAAGCCAGTTCATCTCCATCTGTAGCATTTTCAGAGAAACTCTCGGATAGGTTTTCTCCAACAGGTTCTTTTTCCTTCGGTTTATAAAGTCATTCTCCTGCACAAAATAAACGGCCTGAAGACATGACTGAGCCTCTTTTTCTCCCAGGGTCAGGGCCAGCACGGCCCCCAGACCACAGGGGCGCAGGGCCTCACAATGGGCTTCAGGCCTTCCCCTCCCCTTCCGCCCCTCCCACCCCACCCTACCCCTCCCCTCCTCCCCTGCAGAAATCACATCCCTTTCTCCAGACTCCCCACTTCAGCTTGACTTCCAGCAGATCTTTACCCTGCCAGTTAGTAATTCAGGACTAATTAGGTGATTGCTTTCATTTATGGTAGCAGTTGGGGTGGGGGGGGATGAAATGGCTTTGCCCCTATTCTTGTTGGAAAAATAAATTACACCCACTGTCACTTGAGATCTTATTTTCCCCCCAATCAAGCAAATTAGCAGCGTGGTTCATTTTCCCAGCATTCACTCCTGAACAGACGGCAGTGCCCTGGAACGTGGCTTAGAGCTGTGTGGTCAGTGCAATTGTTTGGGGCTGTTTGTGCCGACAATGACAGGAGACGCCTGTCTCCCGAAAGAAGAGTGGCCCTTGTCTTGCTTAGGCCAACGAGCTGCCCAGAGCGCTGCCCGCCTGGCTTCTGAGGAAGATGTACACCGCCATCTAGTGGAGATGGGCGCTCACTGCAGTGTGCTCGTTCTCCTGCCTTTCCTTCTGGCCGGTAAGAACAAGCAATAATGCTGCTTGTAAGTTCCTAAAAATAGGGGAGGTCTTATATCACCAGGAGTGAAATGTTTGCCTCAATGTCTGTAATGAAAGTGCAACCCCATGCTTGCACAACGTCTGTCTTGTCAGTAGCCCTCTTTCATCCCGATGTTTAGGTCCAAGACAGGATCGTCATTGTCTGAGCAATGGGTATCTCTCCGAAGCTGGGTAGTTCTCCCCTGTCCCAAGTAGTGTGGGAGGAGACAGTCAGCACCTTCACAGACGCCTTCATCTCTGCAGCCTCGCCATCACTCCTCATCTCGCCTACAGCAAGCCCGATTCCAAAGTGCACAGGGCAGAGGCGTTCGAAAGTTGGCTTGTTCAACCAGGAGCATTGCCACTTCCCAGAGGGAGCCAGAAACACAGCCACATCCTAAGACTCTTTTCAGTCTTGGCGTTGAGGGGGTTCCCACTCTGTCCCCTGACTACACACAAGTCAGTGTCTTTTTCCTTTCCGCTCATTCTACCTACATGAAGAGCACGTTGATCTCCCCAGTTTTAACACAGGAACCATGATTTTCCTAGGTTTTGTGTATGCGGGGGGGAGAGAATGGGAGAGAGAGCAAGTACATCCCAATATGGAAGGGCTTAGGGCCGTGGTTCTCAACCAGGGGCAATTTTGCACCCAGGAGACATTTGAAAGTGTCTTGGGACACTTTGAATGGTCACAGCTTAGGGGAGGCTAAAAGTCCTTCCATCACAGGACAGGCCCACAGCAAAGAAGCATCCAACCCCACCCAGCAGTCGTGCTGAGGCTGAGAAAGCCTGGTTTAGGCTCGCAGATATCGCCCTCCAGCAAGCCGGTTAGAACACTGATTGTCCTCAAATGGCCCACACTGCAGAGGCTATGGATAGATAATGCATCCTCTCCCAAGTCAGTACTGACCGCCGTTTTTCTTCTTTGAGACTCTTCCATTTTAAACATAATTTAGCTGTCTCTTTTTTTTCTCTCTGCTCTGCTGAGAAGAAAAAGGATTGGAAAGGGGGAGGGGAAGGTGACAGAAAAGGAGGATTAGAGGCCTGACCTGTTTCTCCTGAAGAAGCTGGGCACATTCCTCTCTCACACGTGCTTTGTGACTGAGCAGGGTACAATTAAAAGCACAATAATTTGCTTGTTATTCAAGTCAGGCATTAGTCCAGGTAATGGCGTGCTTGGTGTAGAGATGGATTTCCTTGTTCAGAGCTAAGCACAGGACTAGCTGAATTCTCCATGGAGAAATCTTGATTTGTTCAGGTGTTTCATGTTTTCTACAGAGAAGGGATTATGTCTTCCTAAAGAGGGGCATTGCTTAAAAAGCTACAAAGTATAAGAAAAGGATTTAGGGCAGAGGGGCCTGTGGTTACGTAGCTGAGGGGTACAAGGAATTTCAGAACCAAGGATTATTTAAAGCCATAAAGTTAAAAAAAATTGCTTTAGGGACTTCCCTGGTGGTGCGGTGGTTAAGAATCCTCCTGCCAGTGCAGGGAACACGGGTTCGAGCCCTGGTCCGGGAAGATCCCACATGCTGTGGAGCAACTAAGCCCGTGTCCACAACTACGGAGCTTGTGTGCCACAAGTACTGAAGCCCACGCGCCTAAAGCCCGTGCTCTGCAACAAGAGAAGTCACCCAGTGAGAAGCCCATGAACTGCAACGAAGAGTAACCCCTGCTCACCACAACTAGAGAAAGCCCACGCGCAGCAACAAAGACCTAATGTAGCCAAAAATAAAAATAAATTTAAAAACATTTATTAAAAAACATTGCTTTAGCACTACTGCATCAGTGCTGGCGAGTACACTGTAAAGGCAATTAAGCATGAGCTAATATTCATTTTACTTTGGCTAATTACTGCATGGATCCAGGAGAGGGAGGGGAAAGAAAACATGCCCCTTCCCTGGCAATCAGGGAGGACGTTGGTTTTGGTTTCTTTGCCTTATAGGCACGCTTATTAGTTGGGGTGCCCAGAATCCAGCCATCACAAGGGCCTTATTAGTTAAAACACAGGAAAATTGTTCTCTCAAGGCAGAACAGTGAATGCTCTGCTGTCCCAGTGACCAAGCAGAAGCCACTATTAGTTTTAACTCCATCGATTATTGTTATCCAGAGAGGACATGACATACACAGTCCTGACTTCACCCATGTGCCTGCTGAGCCTGGGTCAGGGGCTCTCAACCCAGAGCAACTCTGCCCCCCTCCCCCCAGCTCCCCGCCCGCCGGACAATTGACAAGTTCAGGAGCCATTTCTGCTGTCACATCTGGGGAAGGACTGCTGACGTCCGCTGGGCAGAGGCCAGGGATACTGTAGGAGTATCCCACAATGCCCAGGACAGCCCACAGCAAAGAATTATTGGACACAAAATGTCACCAGTGGCAAAAGTAAGAGGTCCTGGTGTAGACAGAGGCAATTTCCTCTCCTTGAGTAGGTGAAGGTCTTTGGAATCTTCGCTTCCTCAAATACATAATGGACAAGTCATCAGATGACCATATTTCATGCTAACTAACACGCTTTTCTTCCCCCTTTTCTACACTGGGTATTCATTCTCCCACTTCAGGAAATCGAGTGACGCTAAGAAAAACTTGCCCTGGAAGAATGGTCCGCGGGGGCGAACCGAGACCCAAGTCGGTGCCTGCCCTCTCCTTCCCCGATTCACACACACGCACCCAAGAGAGAAGACAGCGAGCTTCTCTGCAATCCCCTGGTTCGGAGTTTTGAGAAGTTTTATTCCCTTCTCTGAGATTACCCATTCTTCCCTACATGAAGCATGTTCAGCGAAGTCATTTGTCCTGCAGCTTTACAGGAGTTAAGAGCCCACAGCAGTGAGATATCCATTTCCTCCCTGGAGAATGAGGACTCCCCCTGAGGGAGGTTAATGCTCAGGACAGGAGAATCCCTGGAGCTGGTGACAGCCAAGGGGCTGTGACTCAGGACTGTCCCAGGCAGGCCATCAACTCTCTGGGAGAGCCTCAAGGATGCACTTAGCCTCCGTTTACAGGAGGTGAGGAGGGCAGAGTGCTGCAGACGGGGAGCGGGGCGGCCACTCCCAGACTAAACCCTAGCCGGCACCCTGCAAGAGACAGAAAACCTCTCCCCTCAGGTCCCACCAGCTCTGCTCTCCCCTTCTGTGCACCCCTTTCAAATGCGTTTTTCTGCTTTGCCCCCTCCCATTCAATCCGTTCTAGGTACAGTGGTCACGGTGATCCTGGTAAGTCCCAAGTCAGATCGTGTTGCTCGGAGCTCAAAACCCTTCAGAGGCTCCCATCTGGATTCGAATAAAAGCAGTCTTCTCCCTCTCTCCCCCTCCCCATCCCCACCCCTGTCTCTCTCTCTCTCTCTCTCTCTCTCTCTCTCTCTCTCTCACACACACACACACACACACACACACACACACACACACCGTCCCTCCCCTTCCCTCAAGCCCTTCCAGACACACTGGCACGCTGTCCCTGGCTGTTCCTAGCAGCTCCCTCCCCATAGCCTCCTGCACTTACTATTCTCTCTGCCTAGAATGATCTTTCTCTCCATATCTACAGGGGCTGCTCTCTCCGGTCTGTCCACATGTCCCCTTCTAATTAGGGTAGCCCTCTTTCCCTTTGATGCTTTATTGTTCCCGTAACCTGCATCATCTGGTAACATGCTAAAAACTTCCATGCTTTCATTTGCGGGTCCTTCCCTACCCCACCTCTCACTCCCAGATTGCAAGGCTCTCTATACATGTTTTCACAGCTGTCTATCTCGAGGACCAAGTACAGTGACTGGCTCCAGTAAGCACTCAGATATTCGTTGAAGAAATTAGGAAATGGACCAGGCTACTTAGCTTCAGAAGCTCTTTCATGGAAGTTCCCATCCCCTCCCTACCAGTTCTCAGCTACTTGACTGAAGACTAGCACCCTGACAATGAGGCAGCTCTAAACTGTGAATGACAAAAATATTTACTGTGTCTCCGAGGGCCACTTGTGTTTGGTGTTTTATTTTTTTAATAGTTTTTTAAATTAATTTTTAAATTAATTAATTTATTTATTTTTGGCTGCGTTGGGTCTTCGTTGCTGTGCGCAGGCTTTCTCTAGTTGCGGCGAGCGGGGGCTACTCCTCGTTGCGGTGTGTGGGCTTCTCACTGTGGTGGCTTCTCTTGTTGCAGAGCATGGGCTCTAGGTGCATGCACTTCAGTAGTTGTGGCACACGGGCTTCAGTAGCTGTGGCTCGCAGGCTGTAGAGTGAAGGTTCAGTAGTTGTGGCGCATGGGCTTACTTGTTCCGCAGCATGTGGGATCTTCCCGGACCAGGGCTCGAGCCCGTGTCTCCTGCATTGGCAGGTGGATTCTTAACCACTGCGCCACTAGGGAAGTCCATGTTTGGTTTTTAATTGTAGTGAAATGCACATAAAATTGTATCATGTATCACTTATGAGTGTAGAGTTTAGAAACGTTCAGGAGATTCACGTTGTGCGGCAGCCAATCTCCAGAACTCTTTTCTTCTGGAAAAACTGGAACTCTCTGCCCTCCAGCAACCGCTACCCCCAGCCCCTGGCACCCACCATTCGACTTTCTGTCTGTATGAACTTGACCACTCTAGGTGCCTCATACAAGTGGAATCGAGAGCATTTGTCTTTCTGTGACTGGTAGGTTAGCATCATGTCCTCAAGATTCATCCATGTTGTAGCCTGTGTCAGAACTTCCTCTTTAAGGCTGAATAATATTCTGTTGTGTATACACCCCGTTTTGCTTATCTATTCATCTGTCAGTGGGCAGTTGGGTTGCTTCCACAGTTTAGTTGTTGTGAACAATGCTGCTATGAACATAGGTATACAAAGTATCTTGGAAAACCTGCTTTCAGTTATGTTGGGTATATACCCAGAAGTGGAACTGGACCATATGGTAATCCTACTTTTAATTTTGAGGAACCATCATGATATTTTGCACAATGGCTGTACCATTTTACATCCTCACCAGTAGTGCACAGGGTTCCAATTTCCTACATCCTCATCAACCCTTGTTATTTTTTGTTTTCATAGTAGCCACACTAATGTGTGTAAGGTGGTGTCTCACTGTAGTCTTGACTTGCATTTTCCTAATGATCAGTGATGCTGAGCATCTTTTGATGTGTTTATGGGCCATTTATGCATCTTCTTAGCAGAAATGTCTAATCAAGTCCTTTGCCCATTCTTTAGCCAGGTTGTTTGCTTTGTGGTTGAGTTTTAGGAGTTCTCTGTACACTCTAGATATTAATCCCTTATCAGATATATGATTTCCAAACATCTCCTCTCATTCTGTGATTGCCCTTTTCCTCTGTTGATAGGGTCTTGATGCACAGAGTTTTAAAAATTTTCATGAAGTCCAATTTCTCTATTTTCCTTTTGTTGCCTGTGCCTTCGGTGTCATATTCAAGAAATCATTTCCAAAATCTAATGCCATTAAACTTTGGGGCACTTGTGATTTTTAAAAGGACTTTTAATGACAAGTTCCCTAGTTTGGGGAGTTCAGAGCCCTGAAACCTAACTATAACTGTTCCCAATGCAGAAAGTACATAAGAACCAGAGTGCTTAATCAACATTTCTGTTGGCAAGCGAGGTCCCAAGGAGTGTGTGGAAGCACAGCAGAAGTAACATGGAGGACTTTTAGGAATGTTCTCTGCCACCTTAGTTTCCTCCCTCTTTCTCCATATATCCCTCCCATTTTCCCTTCCTTCCTTTCAGATAACATGTCTGGGGCAGGATATGGTGAAGAAAATGCTTTTACCTCACTCCCCTATAACAACACTGACCACCCCATGAGGCTTGGAGAAGCAATTTGCCTAATTTGGAGAGAAAAACTCCATTCAAGCCCTGCTGGGATGCAAGTTCAAATCTGCGTGACCACAAAACCCACGTTCATAGACCCACTTGCCTCTATTGCTTTTTTAAGCTATAGGAATGCTGGATGAGGAATGTTGTCTGTTATTAACTAGAAAAACATGATCCCCCTTTGAGCCTTCATGTCATTACCTATAAGATGAAAATGGACAAGCACAGCACATTTCCAGTGTTACTTTTGAAGTTTTCAGTGCTATCTTACATGAAAATAACATGAAGAAACAGAAGCAAACCTGCCTGATTCCCCCTTATGCCTTGACTACTTGGCCTGCAGAGAGGCCTCCAAGACCCTCCTTGGACGATCCAGGGTTCAGCCCAGCACTGAGCTAGACGACCACGGGCTCCCCTTCCAGCCCAGTGAGTCTTTGCATGACTGTTTTGGGTTTTTTTTTTCTAGACTCCCATTTCTTAAAAGTTTGAGAGCCAGTCACAGATCTCTATTTCACCCAAGGGCTGGCATGTCACGAGGTCACCAATATTTGTTTTATGTATGGCTAAGAGATTAAGGGGCAGTATAATTTCAGAGAAAAGTTAGGTTCCCTGGAAGTCAGGAACCCCAGCATCCTGCCCTTAAACACTCGAATGACCTTGAGCAATGAAAGGTCTCCAGATCTTCATTTCTCATCTTCAAATGAGAAGACAAATTGGACATCACTGTTTCCTAAAGTGTGGTGTGTACACCGCTGTGGAAAGTAAGCAATAGGTAGAAAAATGTTAGGTGCTTTTATCTTATGTATATATCTATAAATACTTAAATAGACTCTCAGCTCTACAGTATCATAGCTATTATTGCTACAGCAAGTCTGAAGTCGGTGACACACACACAAGCAAGACCCAATGCTAGTACATGTGGTGAAGGTATCGCACCTTCAGGACTTGTCCTTTCCACCCAAACTGTCCAGAAAGATTGATACTGATGAAATGGATCGCTATTGTGGATCCTCATATACCAAATACCCATGAGCTTTGCTGAGAAGACCTCAGCAGTGCATCAAAGCATCCCTTTGATGCAATGTGAATAAGGTTTAAAAAAGTTATTAATGGGGGAGGCAAATGTTAAATCTATAGCAGAGGTACTTTCCCCATAGGATGGGGGAGAGGGAAAGTATGTAAGCACCTGTCATAGGGCCTGGTGTGGAGCAGATGCCCCATACAGATGTTATTACAAAATATTGAGTATAGTTCCCTGTGCCATAGAGGAGATCCTTCTATCTATTCTATGCCTTCTTTGAATGACCGTAGCACTTGTTGTCTGTATCATTTTTATGTCTGTTGTTGCTTTGTGACTGAAAATGAAAAATTTCTATTTGTCCATATCCTGGCCCTTACATAATAATGTGTTCGTTTATCTATTTCATATTTATTGACTACATCTTAGACACCGTGTTAACTGCTGGTTCTAGATGTTAGTAAAATATAGACCTTCCTGCTCAAAGGGTCACAGTATTTGTGGGAAAACAAAAAAACGAACAACCTATGTCTCTAAGAGCTTTGTACTTCCCAAAGAGAACACACCTCGTAGGTACAATAAATACATGTATCATACGTAAATGTATAAATAGTTAATGGGACTATACACCTGAGATAACTGCTTTTCGATTCTGAGGAAATGATGATTATATTTCACCAGGAGCTCAATACCACTCTGAGAATGAGGGCTTAACCCCCGACTTGACTCACTGCATCGCTTTCCTATATAAAAATAGACAAGTCTGTACATACGCTCTAGAAAAAGGCTTATCTGGCATGCATTTCAGATAGCAAGAAGAAAACTTCAAGAGGTTCAGAGAAGCATCCAGAAGCTCAGATGACTGTCTGGCACTAATACAACTTGCTTGACAGGAAAATAGAGCTGTAAATCTCACAAAACTAGATGATCTTTTAAGAATTTCAAAACCTCCTGCTATTAATTGGAAATCCTAGAAGAATAGCTTCTTTTAAAATGTACTGATAATATGCTTTACAGCTTAATATTCAGAAGCCTATGTTTTGGCTAAGTGAGCTTCAGGAAGGAAGGAAATTTGTGGTTTACCTCCACTTACTTTGGAACCGCTGGTTCCAAACATCTACTTCTATGCACAGTCATCTTATCCTCTGTAAAATGGAGGCAACTCTAAGACAACAGAGTTACAGAGATGTTGCACAGCTCCATGTGTCATTGCCTTCATTTGTTTCAGAATACCAATAACATCTAAGCTACTACTGAAAGAGTGCTATATTATTTGGGGTCATCTAGTGCAGCTCTGTCAAAGTAAAGAAAAGGGACCTAGAATGACTATAATTTTCCCAAGAGGACACAATTATTTTATGGTAAATCTGGGACAAGAACCCTGATCTCTTTGATCCCATTCCATTGTTCTTTCATTGGGTTCTGAACAACCCAGAGAAATAAAACTCCTGTGTGCTGTGTCACTGGTACAGGACATGGCAAGATTGGAATTGGAGCACTACATATTAAGAGGTATCTGAGAAATTCTTCAAACTAATTGAGATATATACCAGGTACATAGAAAACAGTATGATTTATGAAGATGATTCTGTGCAATGAACAGAACTGGTAACACACACTGGAAGGTGAATTCTCATTTTCTGGCCCCTTGAAAACTCCACCTCAACATACACGTTAAAATAAACATTTGAACTGGGTCATATTTAATTCTGCATGCTCTTGTAAGTCAGCAAAATATTCCATATATCATTTAAGTTGTCACTCACTTTTTAACTTGACTTTCAATTTCTAAAATTCTTTCCAAACATAAAACAGAGGTGGGAAAATGGTATATGGGAAGCTGCAGAGATGAAATAAGCTTACTTCATTCGGCATAAAGATGAATATCCAAACAACTTCTTCATGGCTGAAAGTGTCCAAATCTACTGTCTTCATTTTGTAGTCAAGGCTTCCGGAAAAATATGCTAATGGATTCCTTATTACCCGAATGCCCCATATCAGTTTCAGTAGGTATCATTACATATTATGGAAATTTTTCTCAGTGACGGTGAAAGACATCCTGGCTGAACATCCCCCTGCCCATGACACAGAGATGATGGTCTCAAGCTATCTTGAAGGCACTGGAGCCCACACTATCCGTTACTAATATTAATGGAGGATAAAACTTCATATTCTGTTTGCTCTATATTTGTTAAATCACTTCTTCCCTTCATTAAACTGGATGGCCCATAATTGAGTCTGTAGTGTGTCTATCATTGGAAACTGAACAAATTTTTGTTGGTTTTATTAACGTCATACGTTTCTAGGGAGGGTCTATTCAATAACTAAGTCTAGTTTCACAGTTACAAATAAATTATGATGTAACTTTGAATAAATTAAGCTCATCATAAAGGAAGGATACTGAGAGTTGCTACTACCCCTTCCTTGAGGGGCTCTTGTAAAGCACTAAGTAAAGTAACACAGGTGTATATGTATGCATATATTTTCAATGATATTTGTACAGACTTAAAAAGAACTCTACAGAATGCATTATAAAAACCTTAATGCTGTGTGTCCCTAGTTCCCAGCTCTCTCATTAAAACTACTTAAATGAACACAGTCTTATCTGTTAGGATACTACTTCTTGCAGTACCCTGTCCCAACCATTTGCCATCCTCTTCCCATTAGTCCTCAAGTCAGAAGCCCCGAAGATCTGTTCATTAATTTATGAACACATTTCTTCATCCAGCCAAGAAAATTGATTGATCCCTTACCAAATTTCAGGCACCCTTCTTCAGTATGATTTATAGGCATGTTCAGGAAACACAGCAGTGATTAACACAGATGAATATAGTCTCTCTTGAGCTGAGGGGGGAGACAAAAGTAAATAAGCAAATATAAAAACATAAGTATAGTGCTTCCCTGGTGGCGCAGTGGTTGAAAGTCCCCCTGCCGATGCAGGGGATACGGGTTCGTGCCCCGGTCCGGGAAGATGCCACATGCCGCGGAGCGGCTGGGCCCGTGAGCCATGGCCGCTGAGCCTGCGCATCCGGAGCCTGTGCTCCGCGTCGGGAGAGGCCACAACAGTGAGAGGCCCGCGTACCGCCAAAAAAAAAAAAAAAGCTATGAAAACAAAACCTATGGATGGAGACCTACATGAAAGATGGAAGAGTATAATAATGGCCAGAGTACATTACTGTGGCAGAAGCAGCAGCCCTTAAGGAGGACAACTTTATAAATTACGAATTGGATTTAAATAGACAGGGAATTGAAAGTGGAGACATTATTTTCTGCAGAAGATGATGGACAGGGGAGAGCAAAGAAAATAAAACTGAGATTGTTAACAAAATACAATGCTAAGCATATAAGTTAGGACTGAGTCCTTAACTTTCATTTTTATTAATGACTGGGTGAGTATAGATTACTGACTACACAGAACCAAGCCTGGGAACACATTTTATATTTATGATCTTTGTGCCTAAAACTAGATTCTCCTGCAATTTAATATGACACTAGGACAATGACTGGCCAAGTTTTAGATTAATCACTCTTACACAAAGATTTTTCATTCATATAATCTCAAACAAATACTGCGTCACCAATTAAGTTCCAGATCCTATGCTCTCTGGCTGAAGATATAAATATCTTGCAAGCCCAGCGTCACTTTCCTCCTTCTCTGGTAACAAATCACACTTTCTATTATGACAATGGCTCCAGTTATCGGCCCAGGAATAAACACTTGACTCAGGAAGAGCCAATTAAAGCCCTCCTTTAGAGTTGATCGAGAGCTTTAAGGTTAGAGTATTTCAATCTTATGAAATTTTTGTAAAACAAAATTATTTCAAAATCTACTAATTATTCTTTAAGTTCTAGAAACTGCATTCTGTGACTAAGAGGACAATTTATTTGCCGTCGTTTCTGCTCTGCCCACTTTATGTTTCTGGTATTGTGAGATAAAGGCAGTGGGGAATGGCAAACCAATTCTGATTCATTCAACACATGAGTGCTTCTTAGGTACAAAACACCATTCTGAACATTGTCCGAGGTAAAAAGATAAATAATACCTAGCCCCTTATAATACCTAGCCCCTTACCCTCAAGGATCTTCCAGCTTAGCAAGGGAAATAAAACATGCACACAGATGACTGCAACAAAAAGAAGATAATGATTGCTGCCAGATGTTTGGGGAGAATGAGTAGAGCAAAGAGAGAACACAGAATAAGGCAACATTCAACAGTCAGCCAAGAACTATTTGTTGAGCAGTTGCAAGCTGTGACCTGGAAATGGAAGAGGAGAGCATAAATCTTCACATGGGCAGGTGAAAAATCAAGTGTTATTACTTGTAACACAGCTCTTCAAATATATTTTTTGGCACCAAGTGCCTACTAAATAGCCTTAAATTAAAAACTAAATAAGGATACAGTCTCTATCAAATATAGCCTGAGGTACTGATGCCTAAATACTAGGATCACAGTATTTGTGTCCCCAAGGATGCCTTTCTATTGCTTTGCTTTTTTCCCCTTTCCAAATTGCTTTTTTCCCCTTTCCAAAAAAGCAAAGTAATAGAAAGGCATCCTTGGGAACACAAATTAGCTAATGCTGCCTTAACAGGATATCTATTGCACTTGTTCCAGCCTTTTTGATCCAATGTATTGAATAGCAGAATAGGTGAGTTACAAGAGGATATTTTGACTTCAAACAACAGAAATAAAATACTATATAATTGAAAAAAAAAAAAAAAACAGAGGCAATCTTTCAGGCACATGTGGATCCAGGAGTTCACATGCTTTAACCAGATCCCTTTCTCTCTTCCCCACCCCTTCTTCTCTCTGCCTTTTCTCCTCTCTGGTATCTCTCATTATGGGATTCAAATATTTCCCTGTTTATGTGGGAGCTTCTGGCACAGCTGCAGGCTTATACTCTCGCAGCTCCAGGGCTGCCTGGAAGGGGCGGGCGCATCACAGCATAAGGTTGCACAAGGTGTGCACTTATATAGCAGGGCATCACATCTATGAGTGATGGATGATCACATTGTATGCAGGGGTAGCTTCGCATAGTGTTTTGTTTGTTTGTTTGTTTGTTTGTTTGTTTTTGCGGTACGCGTGCCTCTCACCGCTGCGGCCTCCCCCGCTGCGGAGCACAGGCTCCGGACGCGCAGGCCCAGCAGCCATGGCCCACGGGGCCAGCCGCTCCGCGGCACGTGGGATCCTCCCAGACCGGGGCACGAACCCGCGTCCCCTGCATCAGCAGGCAGACTCCCAACCACTGCACCACCAGGGAAGCCCTTCGCATAGTTTTTACATCACTTTTCTTGAAGATGGCAGTAAAATGGTATGTTTTTACAAAATCAAATAGTGTAACATTGTCCAAAAGATATACATAAAGCATTTAGAGGAAGGAGGCTCCTTTTTCTTTTAACTCCGGCACGGATTGTCTATTGGACAGTGGTAACCCTATGTCATCACCCTCGTTACTCCAGCAGAAGTCCAGGGATTAGCCCTGCGTAGCTCTTGTTAGCCTCTATTCCCTTCCTTGAACACTGTAGCCAGAAGGTTTTTTTCCTCCTCAAACCTTAAGTATTGAAACCTGGAGGAGGGGCATGTCTGAAAAGAAAATGATGGACTGGACTCTCCCTAGAAGGACGGTAAATGGGTGGTCAACAAGAAAAAAAATATCCTCTGTACCAGGAAATGTTTGAAGTGTTGTTTGGGTATCAAAAAACGGGTGCCCTACACATAAAGCAACAAAGGATATTGGTCTAAAAAGAACACCATGGCCAAAGGTGCATGGCCTGTTTCAACAGAGGATTTGAAAGTTAAAAGTTAACCTGTAAAACATTCAATTCAATTTCATCATTTTACAGATGGGCAAAGTAAAACTCAGGCACAGGAACAGAAGTGCCAAGGTCATACAGGTGGTTGGTGGAAGACACAACCAACTTCCCAACTTCTGACTTTTTAGGGGTGTGTGTGTGTGTGTTGTTTTATTTATGTGCAAGGACATTTTTCTTTAGTACACTAACATTACAACAGAAAGTATAGTCTTGTTTTGGTTTTCTCTGCGCCCTCAATTCTGTATAAGACAGTTTCGCTGCACTCCAACAGAAAGGCTCAGCAAGAGTAGAGACCACCATAAGCAGTACACGTGGGCACCAAGGGCAGATACATTGCCCTTCCTTGTGTAGCAACTAGGGCCACTTGTTGCTTTACTGGGCCAAGTTTGGGCTGGACCTGCAGGATGGGACACCTTTGAAAAACAGCTTCCTAACTGCACTACAACCTGCTCTGGCATCCTGATTCCATTCCCCAAACCCCCCAAATCTTCAGCCAGGAAAAAAAAAAAAAAAAAGAATGGATCACTGGATCACTGGATCAATAGGGAGATTTCTGTCTGCTCCTCCTACTGTCACCTCTTTCTTGCTATTTCCTGCCCGAGGAAACCTGACATCAGCCCAAAAGCATCTCTGGAAATGGGTAGGAGGGAGCCTTACACCTGTCAGCGCCAGAGAAGAAAGTGCGCTCTGCAGAGTTCTCAGTTGTTCCATCTCTTGCGATGAAAGGAAGAAAAGGAGCGAATCCGCCACAGATTTACTGGAGACCAGGGTTACTTCATCCGGCTCCGGCCACAGTAACCCCTGAAGACCAAAGATGCATTTCCATTCCCAGCATTTCTTGTTGGCGTCTTTCCCTACAGGCTAGCCCAGTGCCTGGCCCCGGAGAAGTCTCTGCGTAAAGGTTCTTTAGATCATAAATCAGGCTCCTGTGTGTTTTTCTTAGGAAAAACTGGCACAGACGAATTAGCAGTAGAGACTGGGCTCTCCCTACTACCCTGCATGCTTGGCGGCATCACTTTCGACTACCTCGCATTCTCCCGGCGCTGACAGCCCCGGCTCCGGACCTCAGGGTTGGAAGCAGTCAGCCCCAGCTAGAACCGCCCTGTCCGGGGCTGATGCCACCCTGTGCCTAGAATGTGCGTGTGGGTGCAGGCGGGCGAGCGAGCGGCTTCTACAGTGAGACCGAAGCAGGAGCTCAGCCTTCGCCTGCGACCTGCAATCCCCAGATTCCCTGGGGATCTCGAAACTCCCAATCGGAGGTACTCCCCCCGCCCCACAGCCGCCCACCCATTCCCTCCCCCCTTACCTCAGCACGCAGCCCCTCCCTGCGTGATGTTGCAAAACCGTGGGGAGGGTGGGCGCTGGGAAGGGTGGGGAGAGCCTGAGAGCGAGCGAGGGTGGGAGGGAGTGGGCGGAGGAGGAGAGGGAGCCGAACGCGCATTTAAAGCGATAGCCATCCTCGCTCTCTCCCCAGTGCTGGGCTGTTGGAGAGCTCGAGCTGCAAGCCACCGAGCGCGAGCTCGAGCGCGGCGCGCTGGCCAGGGAACCCGAGAGCGCACGGCGCCCCAAGCTGGCAGGCGCCGCGGGACCCCCCATCCTCGCCGGCTGCCCTTCCCCGGGCGCCCCTACCCTCCTCGCCCGCAGGAGACCCTGGGCTTCACCGGAGGAGCTCACCCCAAGGGGCCAGGACTCCGGCGGGCCCGCCACCGTCCCCTCCAGTGCCGCCGCCACCGCCGCAGCCGCGGGAGCAGCATGGTCCAGCTGGGGAAGCTGCTCCGCGCCCTGACTTTGATGAAGTTTCCCTGCTGCGTGCTGGAGGTGCTTCTGTGCGCGCTGGCGGCGGCGGCGCGCGGCCAGGAGATGTACGCCTCGCACTCCATTCGGATCGAGGGGGACGTCACCCTCGGGGGGCTGTTCCCGGTGCACGCGAAGGGTCCCAGCGGAGTGCCCTGCGGCGACATCAAGAGGGAGAACGGGATCCACAGGCTGGAAGCGATGCTCTACGCCCTGGACCAGATCAACAGCGATCCCAACCTGCTGCCCAACGTGACGCTGGGAGCGCGGATCCTGGACACTTGTTCCAGGGACACTTATGCGCTCGAACAGTCGCTCACTTTCGTCCAGGCGCTCATCCAGAAGGACACCTCCGAAGTGCGCTGCACCAACGGCGAGCCTCCGGTTTTCGTCAAGCCCGAGAAAGTAGTTGGAGTGATTGGGGCTTCGGGGAGTTTGGTCTCCACCGTGGTAGCCAACATCCTGAGGCTTTTCCAGGTAGGGGGGCGCTCCCTCCGGGGCAGAGCGCGCCGTAGCTCCCCGCGCTCTTTATCCTGAAGGCTGGCTTGGACTCCAGGGGTGCGGGGTCTGGTCAGCCTTCGCTCATTTCCACCCTGGAGATCCTGCCGAATCCCTCCCACCTCACCCGAGGAGGTACTTTCCCTGCTTGATTCATTTCCCTTCCATCTCTCCCCTGTCCGCGCTCCGCTCCATCCGGCTTGACATTCTGGATTTATGGCCCCATTGACAAGAAACAGTCTCCGAAAAACAAGGCGATGATTTAAATGGGTTTGCATTCGAGTGAAATATGGTTCCAAAACAGGCTTGTAAAAGTGCCGGGCGGGCTCCTGTGAGAGCCACCTAGGCGCAAGGAATATGAAAGATGAGAAGACGCCTAGAAACTAGGCATTTCTCAACCCCCCAGCTACCCTGCCCCAAGCCGCCCGACAAGCTGCAGCTGCCTTGGAAAATTTCGAGAAGAGCTTAGGGAGGCAGTTCTTAAACCGAAGGCTAGGTCTTCACCTACATTTGGACGTGAATTGCCCATTTCGCTCGGGTTGGATTTCCCGACCTGTAACCTGTCTCTGCGAGGGCATGGGGCGGAAGGCGTGGGGACTGTCCTCAAGCGGGGAGAAGCCACCGGCAGACGTGCCCCCAGGTGATTTGCTCTGGGCAGTTGTTTGCACCGTCTAAACTGCCTTTGCGATCCGGCCACTGGCAGGAGCCGGGCGATCAGCTTTCTACTCCTGCCAGCTCAGAGCCCGGAGGTGAGCTCATGCTAACTGCGAAACACAATCGCTTTCTCTGCACCCACCCTGTGCCCATCCTTTCCCACGACCTCCCTAACGCAGCCCCCAACCCCAGTCCTGGGTTTTGAGTACGATTCTCAGAGCCAGACAAGAAGGCGCCTGGAGGGAGGCAGTAGGGTGCGCCGAGCAAGGCCGGGCGGTCCTCTAGCTCCGGGTGCAGGCGGGCAACGGCGGAAGATGCGAGGACGGCGGATCGGGCCAGCTGAGCCGTGGGCGGTGCTGCAGTGCTCTCTCACCGCCTGCTCCCGCAGCCTCGGCCCCACAGCTCCTGTGCCGCCCTGGGTATAGATGGATGGCTTCTGGATGAAGAAATTGAGTTTCAGGGTCTGCGTGACTATGGGTTCTCTTGTTTCTCTGTCTTTCTTCCTGTGTGTCTCTCTCCTTGTGTCTCTTTCTCCCTGCTGTTTTTTTTTTTTGTCTCTCTGTTTTTATGTTCTCCCTTTCAATTTCTGCCTGTCTTTTCCTTCTCTACCCCTATATCCAAGTTTTTTGTTCATCTCTGTCTTGAAGTGATCCTTTCCTAATGCACAGCTCTCTCCCTGCCTGGTAGGACCCAAGCTCAGTTAGTCCCTTCTCCAGATGTTCTGGCTGACCCTTATGCTCCCCGTAGCTAAAAAGTTGGCTCCCTCTCAAGTGCCTTTCCTGAAGCATGTTGGGTTTCTGGAGGGGACTCCTTGTGATTCAAGCTGTCACTACATCAGCACCCAGGAGTATGAAGTTTGTGTTTGTGCCAGAAGGAGGGGTGCCTGTCTAAAGCTGCAGCCTGGTATGGCCCCTCTGAGCCTCTGAGCATCTCTAGCACCTCTTGAGTATGCCACCATGGAGATCTCTAGATGTTTGCAAGGCCAAAAGTGCTTCTGGGCAGCCTTCACTTTGAGGTAATGCTTTCAGGAAGAGCCTGGGTTGTTGTAAGCAAAACCCAGAAGCACTTCCTTTACCTCTGAGCTTAAACTAGAGAACCTGAGGAGGCAGCGCTGCAGGGAGGATGAGGCCAGAGGTCACCTGAGAACCACAGGGGCAACTCACAGTATTTTTACTGGAGCTCTGGGGGTTGAAGGCGCATTTGCTCTTTGACATTTTAAAAATTATTTTGGTGCCTTCACTTGGAGCTTGGGCAGTACTGCAGAGGGACCTGCCTGTCGAAAAAAGAGTGAAATCTTATAGAGTCAAGAGAGAGCTTGCCGACTAGGCTGAAGGCTTGTGTTTGCTGAAAAAGATTCCAGGGGGAGCAGATTCCTTCTCTGGTGTGTGGATCTGAGGCACTTGCAAGAAAAGAGAACGCTTGCCTTACGCTTAGTTCCCCCGTTCCCTGGGCTGGGAAGGAAAGGAACTGAATGCCAACATTAGCAGTGTGGGTTGGGACCAAAACCATTCAGAGAAAACACTGTCATTTTCCTCTAATTTGCAAATTGCAGCTATTCATGTTGGATTGAACAGCTGAGGGAAAAGAGCCCCCAGTTTTCACCTGCATTTATTGAGAAGAGGCTGGTAGTAGGAGGGATGCACCAACTTGTAGCTTGTGCTGCAAGCTGGATATAAGCTTGGTGTGAGCATCCTGGTTAACCACTGCCCATGTTCAAATATACAGAGATAGATTCCAACAATCTCTTCCCGTAGCCTTATTTTTGCGTGTGATCTTAGAAGCTCCTGGCATGTAAGTCCAGTCCCCAGTTTCCCAGCCTCTGTAAACCTGCAGAATGAATAGAGAGAATAGGGGAA
The DNA here is from genome assembly GCF_949987515.2 of Delphinus delphis. Taxonomy (NCBI): domain Eukaryota; kingdom Metazoa; phylum Chordata; class Mammalia; order Artiodactyla; family Delphinidae; genus Delphinus; species Delphinus delphis. The sequence goes on along the minus strand of NC_082694.2, from coordinate 27,765,089 downwards.
CACAGACCCATTGTTCAAAGACACAGTCACTTTAGGGAAAGAAGAAAAGAACGGGTAGGTGAATCTTCTCTGGGATTGCAGGGTTCAGCTCAATGAAGACTGTCCTGTATAAAAGAAACTCCTCTAAATGGTTGAATTCTTAGCTCTCCAGAGATCTGAATTTTCTTTTCCCCAGTCCCTGTGGGTTGCTGTGGGGAATGTGCCAAACCTATCATTTGAGATAAAAATTTATGGTGAGGTAAGCTTCTAGGCTGGGGGAAGGAAGACTTAGTGACTGAAATGGGGGATGCTAAGCACTGGGGGGCAAGAAGGAACAAGGAGATAGTAATGGATGTAACAAATGCTGCAGCTGCCAGCAAAGCCTGGATTGAACTTCCTTCCTGAAAATGAGGACCCGGGCAAGAATGACCACTCAGATGTAAACAGTGTCTCTGACTGGGCATTCTCATCTGCCTGCCGGTGGGCCAGAGCTGAGTCCTTTCTCTCCTCTGTATGCACGCTGAATTGGTTAGTAAGTGACATGTCAGAGGACAGGAATCATATTCAGTGGATCTTTCAAATCCAGGAGTTTGAGGCTAATGAAATTAGTGTGTGGCCAGGGCTCTGCCAACTAGAATTAAGTCACTGCAGCCACCCTGCAATGCATTTTCAGCCTGAAGGGAGCATCAGGGAGGAATTTCGGGAGATTTGTTTCTGAGCCTGTACAAAATAATACTCTCCTAATGCTAAGAAAGATTAAATGTAAATTAATATTGACTACGAGTAACATATTTAAAAAATAATCGCCGAGTGGGGGATGGCTTAAAGTGGAGAGATTATATAATATGGTGTCCAAAGAATAAATCTCCCCTGACCACTGTTTCATGGGCTATAAGTAAGATATATTACAATGGAAATTAATGGGAACGTTTTTAGTCAAGGCTTCTCTGCTATTGGCTTGAGAGCAAACACTCTGAGAGTATAAATTACTCTTGCTATGTGCTGACTCTGAATGAACAATATTTCATGTGCAGCGACATGGTCTAAGCTATAGACTTGGAATCGAATGGCATCTGTTTCAATTGTTTTGTTCTCTCAAGAGCAACTAGATAGAAAAAAGTGGTCAATTTGACCCTTGTGGGAGCGTGTTGCAAATCTAAACCTGTGTCCCTCATACCATAAATGAAATACATTTGTAAATTTGTAAGTGTTTTCCTTCTGTTCATTGATGCTTGAGTATAATCTCAAACTTTGGGAGCAACACTTTATACATAAGTACTTGGTTTTCTTCCTTTCTTCTTTCTCTTTCTCCTCTCTCTCTCTGTTTCTCTCTCTCTCTTTCTCCATCTTATGTAATTGGATAGAACTGGGCACCTAGGATGATGTGGTGTTACTATAGTGGGATTTAAAAAAAAATCAACTCTAACTTACCCTTTTAAAAATTTCATAAATACAGGTGTCGGTGCCATTTGGAATAGTCTCTATAACAATTTCTGTCTCCACATTTACTGTGTTTCAGCAAATTTACCTAACAAATGGTGAGTGGGCAATTTTTAAAGGGGCATTTTTTAAAAGAGCGGAGAGGGAAGGAATTAGAGACAGGCACATACTATATTTGAAGTTACCTCCACGTGTATTTTATGTATGCATACCCATACAATTAAGAAGTCTTTGGATGTTTTATCTTCAAGAATAATTCAGATAATGGATTACTTGAATATCATAAACATTTAGGGTTTAACAGATTTGTTACATATAGACGTTGTACCATGGATTTAAAAGACCATAGCCAGCGGGCAGCGGCGGGCGGAACGACCGAGGGGCGGCGCGGGCTGGGCGGCGGGTGCGGGGGTCCGTGCTTCCTCCTGGTGGAGGGCTGGGGTTCGCCGGAGACGCCGGGTTGCTCCGCGTTGCCAGGTTACCGAGCGCGTGCCCCGCGCCCGCTCTTCCGCCCGGGCCGCCCTCGGCGCTGCCTGAGCCGTGGTGCGGGCTGCGCGGGGCGTCGGTTCCGCGGAAGCCTGGGTAGGGCGCTGCGTGCGGGACTCTCGTCGCTCGTGGACGGGGCGCGAGCGCGCGGCGGACGTAGGGCGCCGACCTGGGGCTCCCCGGCGCTCCGGCTCCGCTCAGGGCGCCCGCTCAGGGGCCTCCGGCGCGAGGCCCCCTTTCTGGTCAAGATGGCGGCGCCCAGGCGGGCCGCGCCGAGGTGAGCTGGAGCTGGGCCCGGAGAGCGACGAGTCTGCCACGCCCAGGACTTGGACCCCGGGCTGGTCTCCAGTCTCCCGGGGAGCGGCGGGTGAGTGGACGCGGCCGCGCGTAGGTCCTTCTCGTGGGGTGGTCAGCTCTCCGTGCGTCCGCAGACTTCTTTCCTCTGATAGTCAGATCTGGGGTGGCCCAGGTTGGAGGCGAGGGTGCTTGACTGGGGAAACCTGAGGGGTTTAAGGACTCTGTTGGGATCGTTTCAGACCCCAGCAAGAAGCTGAGCAAGTTTCCTCCTGACTCTCTTCCCGGCTAAGTTTTCTCCCTTCTCTGAAGACGCTAGGTTTTCTGAATCACTTTGTTCCCCGGGAGGATACAGTTGGTGGTTCTGACCGTGGAACGTAGGACCCGGCGCGGGGAAGCCTGAGCTGGTTCTAGTTACTTTGTTTGCAAAGCACTTGTCTTGTCTTTGGAATCTTTGTGTATGTAACCAACGTTGGGAAGAGCCAGCGTTTTCTCCTCCAAAACACTGCGAGGGGTAACTTTATACGTAAGAAACAAGTGGGCGTTCACATCCATCTCTTTTCCAACCACTGAGCCTTGGTTGTGTTTCCTTTCTTTAAGTTTGTCTCGTTTTGAAGTGATAACAAAAACAAACAAAAAAGACCATAGCCAATTACACAAAGTGTACTCTAGTCTCAGTCCTGCCATTAATTAGCTATGTTACCTTAAGTCGTTTAATTTTTCTAGGCCTCATTTTTCTCATGTGATGTTTTTTCTTTGAAAAAGTATAGTTTCTAGAAGTCTCTAATCTCTGTGTCATAGTTCAGCTTGGAGAAAACCTGTTCTTATCCAAACTCCATGACATTGTATTTCCAGCTCCAACTTTGGACTTTGAGTGAGTTGGGGGCAACTTTTTAAGGATATTTTCACACAGCTTTTTTAGTTAATATCAGTCTAGCTGACTTGTCATACTCAGACTTTCTCCCATATTCTTTTACCAGTGTGTTCCTTAGTCATATATATGAAGACTGTTGTGGGAAAAATGACCTCCTGGGTCAGCTTACTGCATGGTCATCGACACAGGGCAGGGAGTAAGATTCTGTGGATTTTACAGAAGCAGATACAGGTTTCATTATCCATGTCCTCTCCCCTTTCATCTTACAAAAACAGCAGGCTTTTCTTGGAGAACTGCCAGATAATGCCATCCTGCCTCCTCACGGCCCCCCCCCCCCCCCCCCCCGGGATGAGTCTCCAGGGACTGAACTCCAGTAAAGCAGGTGATTGGCTCATGGGTAGGCATCTGACCTCGGCTAAGTCTATCAGATTCCTCCCCAGGACTTTTCTCTCAGAGAAAAATGGAAGAATTGTCTTTTCTCTCTGGAATTTCTAAGCTGGGGAGATACGACTCTGGGACTCCCAGTTACCATCCAGCACAAGAAGAGACTTTCTGTAAAATAAAGTCTTGCAGAGGTAAGCAGGGCTGAGCGATGGAGAGAGAGCTGGAACCCTGCTGATACTCTGGAACTTCCAGATCCAACTGTATCTGAATATGGCTGCATCCCTGAATTTCTAGTACTTGTTTGTTGAGGTGGTTGTTGTTGTTTGGTTTTTGTTTTTAAATTTCCTTTGACTATTTTGAATTTGTTTTCAGCCATGTGCATTTGAAAGCATCATAGCTAAAAGAGCTAATTTCCTACATTAATGTCAGGTTTGCTGAGTGGCATTCCTTAAGTGAAAAATAATATCCGCTATTTTCTTTAAATAAAATCCTTCTAGCTCAGGTTTGAGATATTCAAAACTCTGCCTCCTACCCCCCTCTTTTCCAACATTTACTATATCACCTTGAAGCATTTGTGACCACATCTTTCCCATCTAGACGCAGTTGAGAGAGAGAGCAAAGACTTCTGATATAAACTGCAACCTATACGCCTCCTACCTGGAAGCTTTAGAACATACTTGATTCTTGTTATTAAAGCAAATCTTTTGTTGTTGTCTCCAGGGCACAGAAGCATTTTCATGGCATAATGGAGTACAAAGTACATTAAGCCTAACTCTACTTCTCACCCTCTTTTACTTTAAATAGGCAGAAAAGAACAATCTCAAACACATTTTCCCAACAAATAAAATACATATACGATTATGTTTAGAAGACGTTTATGCAACATATAGTTAGACTGATTAATTAATGGACCTTTCGCCAATTGGCACAGTAAATATGTATGTTCAATGTGCTTAATTAAAAAGAAGACAATAACATATTTTTACAGGTTGATTATCGGAGAAGAGTATTGTGCCAGCACACTTGATGCTACAGTATTTCATGTTTGACAGGTAATCTTCTTTCAATTATATTTACTGCTAAATGTTTCTTGGATCAAGCTATTAAATTATAAGGTCAAAAGTAAAATGGTATGAAATTACAATGATAAAGGGACACATATCCCACTTTATGAGAATAGAAGTTCTAATTTCTTTTCAATACTACTAGTAGTGACCACAGTACTAATTTGAGCCCTTACTGTGAGCCACTGTGCCCATATACATTTAGTTCTTACAGTAGTTCTGCAAAGGGCATGTAATAATCCACACTGTAAAGCTGAAGAAAGTGCTTCTCATAGCTGAAAGTCACATAGCTGGTGAGTGGCAAAGTCTAGATTCAAACTTAGAGTCGTCTGACAATGCCCAGGTTGTTGACCACTATGTACACTGCTCAATTGTTGCACCAATAAAGAAGTGCTTGAAATAATTATAGATTTGCCTACCCTGAAACTGCAGTGATTTAAAGACATCAAAGTTGCCAGTTGCTTAACCACATCTACTTACAGTAAGAAATTACATTTTATTTCATTTCTAAAACAAGATTAATTCTGCAGGCCCATAGAAACTTGAGCACACAAATCCTACCTCCAAATGAAAGATGCTTGTTTTCCACTATTCAACAGATGGCCCTGTACAGAGGCAATAAACATATCGTAGAATTTTCATTCAAATAAATGAGAAGAGAGGTTTCTTCTTGTCCTGATTCAGTGCCCATCATTATGGATTATGATGGCTCGTCCCAAACTTTACTTCATTCCCTCCACTCTTTCTACAAAACTCCAGTCATGGAATCCATCATTCAGATATATGTGCAAAGCGAAAGGACTGTATTAATACAGTTGCTGAAAGTCAAGTTGATAGAGCACAGGAAGTACATCCTAATAAATGCAACGTTAATGTTTGTGTGGGCCTTGGAGTGAGGGGTAGAAGAATTTTCAGTTTAATGGAATATTTTGCCTCTTGCTATGAAAGTGTGGCTTAATAGTCTTGTAATTGGTCATTTACAGAATCCTCCATCTCTGGGTTTCATGCTTTCTTTACTCTGCAGCTGTTGATTCCTTCTCTTGTTCTGGATGGAAGATAGCAACGAAGCCACTTCAAAGGGCTCAGCCTGCCTTTTTGTGTTATTGTTTAGATGAAGATATTTCCATTTATTAAAGCACACTATTTAAACATTTTTATCATGTTTCAAACTTGACTGTGTTCTGAAGGTATGAGCACAGGCAGACATAATGGGGGATGTTTTCCAGGAGAGAACATAGACCATACCCTTATCAAAGGAATTATCAGAATTTTCATGTATGGATTGAGAATCAAATTCTGGAGTTAGACCTGAATTTAAATTCATACTCACAACTTATTACCAGTCTCATCTTGATCAAACGGTTACCACACTTCTCATCAATTTCCTTATCTTTGAAAGCGGAATAAGAGAAGTATGCCTGGTGGAGTTACACATAAAGCTCATCTGATAGAATATTCATAAGGATTTTGCACAAAATATACATGGAAATATTTTAGCACCGAGTTCAGCATGCAATTCATCTTCAATACATTTAAGAGCTATTATTTTATTATTATTATGCTATCATTAAATATCACTATTACTTAAATGTCATTATTGCTTAAATTGCTGTAAAACTACCGCAATAACCCATGATGAATTCCCCTCTTCTGTTTCCTTTGTTTAAATGGAAAATATGTATATAAATCTAGACAGAGAACACTTTAGTGATCCTATTCAGTGGAGTGAGAATTTCCATGGCACTGATTAAAACAAATCCTGAATTGCATGGACTTAAGATAGCAGAGAGGGGCTTCCCTGGTGGCGCAGTGGTTGAGAGTTCGTGACCCGATCCGGGAAGATCCCACATGCTGCGGAGCGGCTGGGCCTGTGAGCCATGGCTGCTGAGCCTGCGCGTCCGGAGCCTGTGCGCCGCAACGGGAGAGGCTGCAACAGTGAGAGGCCCGCGTACCGCAAAGAAGAAAAAAACGATAGCAGAGAGGCTAAGAGATTTGAAGTTAGACATCCCCAAGTGTGAATTCTACTGTGACCCTCTTCTAGCTCTAGAACCTTGAGGAAGTTACTTAAACTTTCTGAGCTTTACTACTAGTTTCCTCATCTGTATCTTTTTCAGGACTATTTATCAAGGATCTTCCTGTTCTCTATGCTTGGACGTATCAATGAATAAATTAGACAAGAGCCTTTGCCTGCGTGCTCCTTCTTGTGTGCTTTCTCCCTCCTTACACTCTCGTGTGGAAACGGATGTTATAAATAAATTCTGTGCTTTGTCACAAGTTGATGGGCGCTACGGGATAAGGAAAAGGATGTGAAGCTCACTGAAGAGGCTTGGGTTGGGAGTGCTGGAGGAGTGTACAGGTAGGTTCTGATTTTAAATAGGGTAGTCAGGGTGGATTTTATAAGTTGACATTTGAGCAAAGACTTGAAGTGAGGGAGTTGTCAGAATGTATGATGGGGAGACCACTCCCTGGGAGCAAGAATAACCAGTCCCAAAACTCTAAGGCAGAAATATGCCGGGCAGCTTGGAGGAATATCAAGGAGGCCACCCTGGCTGACTTAGTCAGTGGGGAGGAAGAGACAGCAGGACGGCTGGAGGTCGGATATGTGATGGGATGGATTGGGTAAGTCCTGGGAGGCCATCACATGCATTGTGTCTTTTACTCTAAATGTAGGCAGCCAGGGGCAGGATTTTAGCCGAGGTGTGGCATGAACTGTCTCTTGTTTGAAAAGCATAACTCTATCTGTGGCCTTGAGGATGTGGGGAGAGAGTGGAGTCAGGGAGAATCTCGGGAGGCGACTACAGGATCCTCGAGGTCTATGTTGGTGGCCTGCACCAGGCTGCTAGCGGCTGGTAATTCTCAGAAGTGGCACATTGCGAAGGTTGTGACAGCATTTCGTGGTAGGTTGAATGCAAGAATGGAAAGGAAGAGGGGGTCAAGGGTGAATTCGAGATTTAGGGCCTGGGGAACTGGAAAGGTGTGGTTACTGTCACCTAAGATGGAAAAAGTTTGGGGTAGAGCATGTTTGGGGCATTAAAGACCAGTTTTGGAGGTATAAGATTTGAGTTGTTTTCGTGACGTCCAAGTAGAGATGCTGAGTACACAGTTGGATACACAAGTCTGCAGTTCTGAAGAAAGGTCTAAACTAGAGATACACTTTAATACAATGGAGATATTAAGAATAATTACATGGAAGCGCTATTTTAAAGATAAAATGAAGTAATGCAATTAGCACTCTGTCTTCTCAAAACATTTAATAACTGTTAGCTAAAATAATTACCTGAAATGAAAAAATACCTATAGTTTGTTTTGTTGTTTGCAGTAAAAGTGAAGAAAATGTCACAATTATTTTAATAGTATTTGTGACACAGTAGTTTTAGTTAAGACACCATGACTACAAACATTTACAATAAACCTTTCAGTCTCCTACTTTTCACTCTGATAGGGTACTTGGAACCATATTTTGTAAGGTTTAAGTTAGTTGTCATAGGGTACCTCTTTAATTAGAAGTAATTCTGAACTGTCTAGTTCCATGCAGTTTTATATACATATATGTATAATTATTATTTTATGATTTATCAAACTCAGTTGAAAATTTGCATCACTGATATACATTAGAATTTAAGCATTTGCCCAGGTATTCAAGGAAAAAAAATGTACTTGTCTTGTAATTTCCATAGGGGTACTTACTTTCACATCTTCCCTTCACTTTGCAATCGAAAACATGGCAGGGGAAATATTACCTTACTGGTCTTTGAGTTCCCCTTAGCTATCTGCAAGTCCTTAAACAGCCTTTGTGGCTTAACCAAAATTCTCTTCCATCTTCATTCCGCTAACAGATATTGGTCTAAGCATGTACTTATACTAAAAAATGCATGACCACGTTGTCTCTACACATCTATAATTTTATGTTAACACTATCATTATGTAAGCTATACTTTAATTGTAATTATAACAGATTTTATGTCAACACACATCCATTTCTAGTGTTCATCTGGTGTTCAAGGGGAGAGCAGCATGTCGTAAATTTTATCAAAATATAACATCTGAAGAATAGAACAGAGGGTAATTGTGTAATTCGGTATTCACTCTAATTAAGTTCAGTGGAGTTGGCATAATAGAATTAAGATGAAAAAAAAAAAGACATTGAGGTACCATGGCTCCCTCCCCTAACACACCCTTTTCGTATCTGAGAGCAGAGACTCAGCACCTTTCTGTACAGAAATGGAGACAGGAAGAGGCCAGAGGATGAATGACAGGCACGAATGAGGTGGAACTTTGAAGAGCAACATGGAAATGAAATACTTCTTTTGTATTTGGTAGGTGGGGAAAATGTACCAGCGTGTATGCCTACTGGGACCACGTTTTCCAGAACAGTTAAGCCCAGTGTCAACTATGCTGTCCCACCTTCCTCGTAAGTAGGAACATACTGTTACTTGAATCTTTGCTTCCTGTTTCTTGATACCTGGTTGAGAAGATTATCACAGGAACTGCATCTTGTTAGCAAATACACTGTTTTGAAATGATTGACACTCACTGAAGAGTGGCAACTCCAAGCTTGCTCTCTCTTGATCTTGGACTATTTAAGTCTGGAGTGCAGGAGTGGGTTATGGGGAAAGACCATTGGAATTCTTATGTCTTCAGCATAATGGTTATAGCATAATGGTTAGGAGTGTAGGTGCTGGTTCAAATCTCTGCTTTCCACTTGCTAACCATTATGAGCTTGGGCAATTTACCTGATTACCTGAACCTCAATACTCCTGCCTATAAAATGATGTTAATAATATTTCATCCCCATAGACTTGTTTTCAATGTTAAAACGAAGTCACTTACACCAAGCACTTAATACAATGCCTAGAGCATAGTAAAGTCTACTATTATTACTATTACTACTACTATTATTATTATTACTATCACGATGCCAGGTGCTATTTTTCCTATGCCTTATTCCATTATCTTCTACCCTGTCTCCCCATTTCTGTCTTGTTTCTGTACAAGGGTAGGTTTGTCACAGAGCATTTTCTTTCCCTAGTGTCTGACTCTTAGTCATCAAGGTGACTGGTCCACGACCCGGCGTTCATTGCTGCTCGTTGAAGCAACCCATTTTGAGAAGGGGAGTTGGATATTGATGCCAAGTTGGGTCAAGGAGAGAGAATTTTCTCTCTTCTGCACTCAGAGAGCTAAGTGAAATATTCAGGCCTCAGAAGGAGAATCAGGCAAAGGGCAACATGCTTAATTTCATACCTTAGTGATTAAGAACAAGTCAGACAGGCTGGATTTGAACTCATTTCCGTCATGTACTGACAACGGGATCTTAGATGCTTTTGTAACCCGTCTGAGGCTCAGTCAACATCTGAAAGAGACGAATAACATTATCAGGACCTAGCGTATAGCCTCGTTGTAATAAGTGAGTAAATCCTTTTAAAATGTTCAGCACGTTGTTTGGCATATAAACACTTAATAAAATTTAGCTTCTTTGACTACTACCGCTGCTAATATTATTAAGTAGCTGAGCAGATCCGAGGCCCATTTTTTTCTTAGATTGCACATAATCATTTGGACAACCAGCTCACATTGATCAACCGTTGCTTATATATAAACCCCCATGAACCCAAAGGTGCTTTAACTCTCTCCCAGTCAGAGCCTGTTCTGGGGGCAGAAGCAACACCGGCACTACCCCCGTCATCTTTGCCTTTATTGTCACTACACTCGCCTGCCGTACTGAGCACTTTCTGTTTGCCAGGCACCAAATTTAGCCCTGCGTATGCACTATAGCATATAGCTCTCACACTCAGGTGGGAGACATTATCATCATCCCCAACTTTCAGATAAAGACGCCGAGGTGCTGGAAAGGTAAGAAACTTGACCCACAGCAAGAGATGGAGCCGGAGTATTCAAACCCTTCTCTCTGACCTCAAGAACCCTTAAATATTAGCTTACTACTACATCCTGGTAAGAAAATCTGCTTCCAGCCACTCTGGTGAGAGTAGAAGTGATTCTCAGTCCCCACATTCCTCTATTGCCCATGCCACCCTAGCCTCAGGACTAGGGGGGAAAGGAAGTGATCTCTTCAAAGAGCAGCCAAAGGGAACCTACTCCCTTCTGCCTTTTCGTAATCAACTAACCAATATTTTGTTTCCTTCTTAAGAGTCCGCACATGTTCCTTTTGGTACTTAGCTTGGCCTTTTAGAATTCTGACATTCTGTACATGACTCATCCACTGTATTTCATGTTAATTTATTGAGGTCAAGTATAGGGTCTTACTCATCCTGAAGTCCAGTTATCCCCTGTCACATCTAACTCTGTTCTTTTCTTCTTGTAGGACATCTGCAGATATTTATTTGAATTTTGTTGAATTGTTCTCATCAATAGTACATTAAAAGTTATACAGAAAGTGCTTTCTTATAAGGAAAACCATCTAAATAGATTTCTAGCTCTTTACTTTTTATAGCACTATTGTAGAGATTATAGATCTCCAGGTAATATTTTTTAGATTGAGTTCTTCATATCATCTTATTTTTACATATAATGATAAATCTGAATTTTCTCTATCAAACCTCCGAGACTTCACTGGCTTGTAACTTAGCTTGTTGATTATGTGTTGTTGACTTTTCCATTTACAATGATATTTGATACTGGTAAGGATGGGGCTGGGTGGGAAGGTACATCTTAGGGCCATAAATTGGTTTTGTAGAGAACTAACATAAAGATCTAAAGTCTCATCATATTTCTGCAGAACTCATGAATCATTTTATTATAATTCCATTCATTCAGGGAGTATAAAACCATTTTCCAATTGTTATTCCTAATTTGTTCATCTTCTCTTCCTTAGTCGTAGTGAGAAGAGAGCAGGCTGAATGGAAGAAAGTCATTATGACCACTGGGGCCACTAGGGTAGGCATCAGTCCCAGAGTTTTGTTTTCATCTCTCCGCTATTAATATTGGCTAATGTCTTGAGTGCTTACTTGGTGCAAATTACTTAGCCGACCATAGCAAATGGATTGTGTCATTTCATCCCCTGATAGTCATACAATTAATGTATGTATTATTATGATATCCCATAATGCATACATGGAACAGAGCCTCAGAAGTAGTTATTTGCTCACGAAAATATGGTAGATGTGGAATTTGGACTCCGGTCTGATAGACTCCTAAGTCACTCCTAGTGATTTTTATCACTAAATTAAAGTTGTATACCTCTGGAGAGTAGATAGTTTCTAAAATCTCCTCAGCTCTAACGTTTTATAATTAAATTTTCGTCTGATGGCAAGCTTAACAGTTAAGATGGGTAGGAAGGAATGCCAGCCTGTTGAATGGAATTTCCCTGAAATAAGCCTGTTTTATGACACCAGTTCACTCATTCATTCACTCAGCATGTATTGAATGTTTGCTCTGTGCAAAGGCATTTTAGGCATCACAGTGGAGTGAGCGCCCCTTCCATAGACTCTCCTGCAGCACTCAGAGAAGTCTTGGACTGGTTTGCCTGTTATGGAATGGGGCTTGGTGATAGAAGCCTGGTTTGTCCTCCACTGATAAAACTAAGACATACTCATATGAGTTTATAGGCATCTTGAAGCCGTGGGATAGTAACACACATGAATCTTACCATTTTTGCCTGGGATTAATGATATAAAGGCTTTGGATTTGGGTATGGAAAATGGGTGCAATTATGGGTGTGTTGGTTCTACATATATATGGACATCACGTGTCATCAGCCTGCAGCTACCTGCCGTTCCTCACTACTCCTTCTTTTCACAAACCAAACAAGTACCATCTTATCTCTCCTGTGGATAAGCTCTTGACAGTGGCACTAGGGCCTCCCTCAATAAGTACATCATTGGCTAAACCAGTGGTTTCTCAGATATGCTCATTGAACAACCCTTAAGGTGGATTGACATTCCACTGCCTAGAATAGAATATGGTTTTCTTTAGAAATCGGGGGGAAAAAATAGGCCACCAGCTGTACTTTCTTTAATTTAAATTGTTTTTATATATATATATATATATATATATATATATATATATATATGAACAGTTGTTATATATGTGTATGTATACTCGTTCATGTATATGAATGATTTAAAATTGAAGAGATATATATATATATATACACACACATATATATGTATGTATATTTAAATTTTGGCTTCTGTTAGCAAGTAGTAAATTAAATTATTAGCAGATCCATACTGCAGGGAAATAACCAATCAGATTTCATTCAATAGCTTGCTTTTTTGTAGATTTATGGTTGTGATTTTATATCTGCAGGTATGTTTGCTGAAGAAAATATTTCTACCACTTTACACAAAATTAAATTCATTTAATACCAATGCGGCATGTCTCAAATGTCTTAATACAGTTTTAATCTTTAATCGCATCAGAAGTATGAAATTAGAAACATACCCCAAAATCATTTGAAGATATAATTACTTTCGTTTCCCTTATACTTTTGAGACTTTTGAAAAATAAGTATTTAGTTGTACTTATCTGTTTCTGTCTCTCTAAGGATAGCAAACACTGAAACACAATTCTTTTTAAAAGTCAATATTAAAAATATATTGTCCAAGATGATCAAAACTAAGGAAGTGGCAAAGAAATTCAAAAATTAAAACTTTCAAAGGGTGCTTTTTTTGTGAATGTGTAGTACTTGTTCTTCTGAAGGAATTAATCTTCTTAAAAATTTAATTAACTTATTTTTTATTGAAGTATACTTGGTTTACAGCGTTGTGTTAATTACTGCTGTACAGCAAAGTGACTCTGTTCTACATATGTATATACATTGTTTTTCATATTCTTTCCCATTATGGTTTATCACAGGATATTGAATATAGTTCCCTGTGCTATATAGTAGGACCTTGTTGTTTAGCCAATCTATATATACCAGTTTGCATCTGCTAATCCCAAACTCCCAGTTCATCCCTCTCCCACCTGCTTCCCCCTTGGCAGCCACCAGTCTATTCTCTATGTCTCTGATTCTGTTTCTGTTTCATAGATAGGTTCATTTGTGTCATATTTTAGATTCCACATATAAGTGGTATCATGGTATTTGTCTTTCTCTTTCTGGCTTACTTTGCTTAGTATGATAATCTCTAGTTGCATCCATGTTGCTGCTGCAAATGGCATTATTTCATTCTTTTTTTTATGGCTGAGTAGTATTTCATTGTATATATGTACCACATCGTCTTTATCCATTCATCTGTTGATGGACATTTAGGTTGTTTCCATGTCTTGGCTATTGTGAATATTGCTGCTGTGAAGATCAGGGTGAATGTGTCTTTTTGAATTATAGTTTGGTCTGGATATACGCCCAGGAGTGGGATTGCTGGATCATATGGTAGGTCTATTTTTAGTTTTCTGAGGAACCTCCACACTGTTTTCCACAGTGGCTGCACCAACTTACATTCCCACCAACAGTGTTGTAGGAGGGTTCCCTTTTCTCCACACCCTCTCCGGCATATGTTATTTGTAGACTTTTTAATGATGGCCATTCTGACTGGTGTGAGGTGGTACCTCATGGTAGTTTTGATTTGCATTTCTTTAGTAATTGGCAGTGTTGACCATCTTTTCATGTGCCTATTGGCCATCTGTATTTCTTCTTTGGAGAAATGTCTCTTTAAGTCTTCTGCCTATTTTTTTGATTGGGTTGTTTGCTTTTATTGTCATCAAGTTGTATGCGCTGTTTGTATATTTTGGAAATTAAGCCCTTGCTGGTCGCATCATTTGCAAATATTTTCTCCCATTCTGTAGGTTGTCTTTTCATTTTGTTTATGGTTTCCTTTGCTGTGCAAAAGCTTGTAAGTTTGATTCAGTCCCCTTTGTTTATTTTCATTTTTATTTCTATTGTCTTGGGAGACTGACCTAAGAAAACATTGGTATGATTTATGTCAGAGAATATTTTGCCTGTGTTCTCTTCTAGAAGTTTTATGGTGTCATGTCTTATGTTTAAGTCTTTAAGACGTTTTGAGTTTATTTTCGTGTATGGTGAAAGGATGTGTTCTAACTTCACTGGTTTATATAAGGCTATCCAACTTTACCAACACCACTTGCGGAAGAGCCTGTCTCTTTCCCATTATATATTCTTGCCTCCTTTGTCAAAGATTAGTTGTCAAAGATTAACTGAGGTGTGTGGGTTTATTCCTGGGCTCTGTATTCTGTTCCATTGATCCATCTTTCTGTTTTTGTGCCAATACCATGCTGTTTTGATTACCGTGACTTTGGAGTACTGTCTGAGTCTGGGGTGGCTATGCCTCCAACGTTGTTCTTTTTCTTCAGGATTGCTTTGGCAATTCTGGGTCTTTTATGGTTCTGTATGAATTTTAGGATTATTTGTTCTAATTGCGTGAAAAATGTCATGGATGATTTGATAGGGATCGCATTAAATCTGTAGATTGCTTTGGGTAGTATGAGCATTTTAGCAATGTTAATTCCTCCAACCCAAGAACATGAGATGTCTTTCCATTTCTTTGAATCATCTTCACTTTCCTTTATTAATGTCTTACAGTTCTCAGCATATAAGTCTTTTGCCTTCTTGGTGAGGTTTATTCCTAAGTATTTTATTTTTGGGGTTGTGATTTTAAAAGGCATTGTTTTTTTTACATTCCCTTTCCGATATGTCATTGTTGGTATAAAGAAATGCAACCAATTTCTGTATGTTAATCTTGTATTCTGCTACCTTGCTGAATTCGTTTATCAGTTGTAGTAGTTTTCATGTAGAGTCTTTAGGGTTTTCTATATATAGTATCGTATCATCTGCATCTAATGACAATTTTACCTCTTCCTGAAGGAATTAATCTTGAAGTTCTACTAAGACTTTTGGGATACCTGTTTTAATGAGCCACTGCTTCCTGCCTGAGATTGCACTATGCACCAGAGATTCTAGAATTAGCATAATAAAACTAATAATGCAAACAACAGCAACAAATCTTCACAAACCTTCCTTGCAAGGAAGTAAAGTCCACTGGAAAAACAGACAAGTGAAACACACATTCGAAATGGCAGTGATTCTCAAACATTTATGTGCTGAAAAATCATGACAAGCATGATAACCAGGGCAATTACTAGAGCCCTTCTCCAGCTGGTCCGGTGTAAGGTCCTGTAACTCTATTTTTGGTGAATGCCTCCAGGAGAGTCTGAGACAGATGTTCTCAGTTGTCGTCGACCTTTAGTGTGCATCAGATTTGCCTGAGAATATTGTTAAAACACAGATTGCTGGGCTCCAGTGCCAGAGTTCTAACCAGTTCCCAGGTGTGGCTGATATTGCTGGCCCAGGGACCACATTTTGAGAACCACCTTTCAAAACTCTGCAGTATGCGGTTGTGTGTGTTGTGAATGAGACGGGCCCAGAGAACCAAAGGAGGGCAAAGGGACTCTGCCCTAAATTAGTCAAAGGTAACAATAGCAGCTAGAATTGATTGACCCAAGAAAAAATTATAAGAACTTTACCTGCATTTGCTCATTTAATCCTTTCAGTAAGGTACATAGGTGCTACTTAGTGTTCCTCTTTTACAGGGGTGTCCAGAGAAGGTAACTACTTTGCCCACATCCTAAACTGGTAAGTAACAGATTAAGAATTCAAGTCTAGGAAGTCTGATTCCAGAGCCCACACCTCTACCCTTTCTGCCTGTAGAGAGGAGTAAAGGGTTGTCAGTGGAGCCTTCCTGGGGGCCCTGGCCTCTGAGTGTAGATAGAAGGATGAGTGGACATAAAGATCATTATTTGTGTGTGGTGGGGGTAGGGGAGGAAGTATGAGGGCTTCCAGAAGAGCCCGCCCTCCCCATGCATCTGCTATAAGCAAGTCTGATGATCAGGAGTCCGGAACATGAGTATGACTATGGGATACTGAGAAGGGTTCTAGAACCCTGAGGTTAGAGTTCTGGATCAGTTAGTAGGTAACAGAAAGTGAATGAGTGATTTACCTTACTTTCCACGGGTAGCAGGAAGTTTGGAGATAGACCCTCTAGCGTTAGTCCAGCTGCTGAAGGGCATCACCAGGGGACTGGGTTGCTTCGCTCTTCCAGCTTCCACATCTCTAGCATGTCCACATAGCTTCAAAGTGACCCCAGAATCTCCAATAGTGTTCCAACAATTTGGGCAGGAAGAAAGAAAAGGAAAAAAAAAAGAAATTAAGTAAGAAAAAAAAGGCAGTGTCTAACTCAGAGAGCAAATATTTTACCACAACAGACTTGCACTTAGATCTCATCAGCTCGGATTTTAAACTGGCCACCTTAGCCGTAAGGATAATGGGGTCTCCTAAACCAGGGCTCTGATAGTAAGGAATAAGGAGAGAGTGGTACTGCTTAGCAGTGCCTGCTGTCCCAAACAAATATTATCCCCAAACTATTTTTTTTTATCCTATATTTTACTTTAAAGAATGGAGGTGAAACATTATGTATCTGTAAATAGCCTTTTAGAAAGGGTACAACTATATAGTTATACAACCCCCTGGAGGGCTCCTTTCTTCTAAAATCTCTTTAAAAACTGTTCAAGGTTAAGGACATTTTTATCTTAATTTAGTAACTTGCAGTCGATTATCTTGGAATGACATCCTCTCTCTGCAGATGTTCTGTCAGGCTTTAGAAAATTCTAGAAGTGGACAGAGAAGTGTTATGGCACATGTATTTGCAATATGCACGTCTTTGAAATGAAATCCATTTAGGGACCAAAAGGCATTTCATGTCTTTGCTATACATTTTCACATATTTGCCTTTCCAGAATTCCTTTGAGCAAATCTGTTCAATGTAACCCATCCGTTTCTCCCATCTGAATTCTTTATTACTAAACATTCTTCAGTATGCTCTCACTCCCCTCTGTCAAAGGCGTTTCTCTGGGTCCTCACCCTTCTCATCTCATATGTGAATGCGTATCTTAAACTGAAGCAACAGTCTGCTATGACTTCTCCATAGCTTGAAGAACCCGTCTTTGTGGGGAAAAAAGTAGACTTACTAACTTAAAAGGTAAAATGCGCGCAATGTTTCTGAGAATTAAAAACTAAGATAAAAACATAAGCAATGGAAAAAACTTACAGTGGATCCTTTGCAAAGACTTTATTTTACAGAGAAGGCAACTGAGGTTTAAAGAAAAAATGCGTTAGTTAAACACTAAATAATAAACCTTAAACCTCAGTGGAGCAACACATGGACAGTTCATTTCTCACTCACTCAGGAGTGTAGTATGGACTTTGGTGGTCTGAGGGTCAGTTTTCTGCTCAGTTATTCAGGGACCCACCACCTTCATCAAGTGGCTCTACGTTTGTCCTAAAAAGGAAAGGAGAGAGGAAGCTGCGAGCTACAATTATCAACTCGTTATCCTTCAGACATAAACTCTTCAGGTCACCTCTGGTCACATTCTTTGGGATAGAACCATACCCAGATGCGAGCGGAGATGGAGAATGTTGCTCCTATCTTGGTCCTAGTGATGCCTCTACAGGCTGGAGGAGCTAATTAAAGTGTAGTCAACAGCTCGTTGTTTCTGCCACAATGAGTGATTAGCCTAAGACTGTGGATTAATTATGTGTGTGTGTCACATATACATATAATACACACAAACATATATATGTGTGTGTATATATACATTTTTTAGCATGAGTTGACACATGGGGCTTCTGCCGTATCAAAAGAGTACAAACTGCCTCTTGTTGCTTTTTCTTAATTGAAGTTGACTACTACTATCTATTTCCCTTCATTTTGCTACCTCCCCCCCGCCTTTCAGTATTATATGAAAATTCTGAAAGAAAGAATTTCAAAGTTTCCAGTGCTTTTAAAGGTAATAGAATACTCAGACCTTAACAATTTTCCTGTGTGAAACTTTTGCCAGACTAAAATAGTTAACTTATGAAAAGTAAATTTAGATTGATACAAAAGAGAAAATAAGCTGATTTTTTTTTTTACACAAATGCCCTGAGCCAGGGTGGAAAATAAATGGAAAACTGGAGGAATTTAGATCCTTTTGTTGTAAATTTAAATATTTTTAATTGTAAAAATAATACAGGCTCATTGCAGAAACTCCAAAATTGAAAGGACTTAAAGAAAAAAGGAAAAATAACTCAAAATCCCATTTCTGATAAATCATCTCTGTAACATTTTTGAGGGTATCTTTGGAAACTTTTTTGTGACGGGGTGCATATAAATACAATGCAAGTATAAAATACCTTTAATTATTATATCAAACTACAAAACAGTTCTATAACATTTTTATTTAGTAATATAAGTATGATTACTCATCACCTAATAAAAATCTGCAGCATCATTTTTAATGGTTGAACAGCATTCTATTATTTATTTAACCAGTCCCTACTGTTCAACATTTAGATTATTCCTGTTTTGCTTTGCTAAACAATGAGACAAGCATCCTTGTTCATATGTCTTTGAGCATTTGTTTATTTCCTTAAAATGGACTTCTAGAACTTGAATGGCTGGTTGTCAGTTCTGGTACATACTGACATATTGTCTTCCAGAAAGGTTACCGTGCTTTTTATTTCTACCAAGAATTTAACATCCAGTGTGGTTTCTTACACACACTCATCAGTACCAGTATTATCACTATCAATACCAGTATTATCAAGTTTTTTAAAACTTTGTCATTCTAGTCAGTAAAATATGACACCTGAATTATTTTATTTGTATTTCTTTGATTAATAATAGCAAGGTTGAACATATTTGCATATCTTTATTGGCTGTTAATACTTTTTAGTTTGTGACTTGATGACATCCATTTTTCATCGATGTATAACAGCCTTTTATATATCAATGTGTTTATTTTGTTGTTTGTTGTAAATGCAATTTTTTTCTCTTCATTTATTAATTTTTATTTTGTGTGTGTTGAACTTCTTTAATACTGTCAAGTCCATTCAAAAACCCTTTAATGAACACAACAAATGTGGAAAATCAGTCATTCTCCTGCATTTTGTAATCAATTTATTTCCTTTTGGGCAGTGTGGAAATGTAAGTTCTTATTTCATCTTATGGTTGGAAAGAATCTATTCCCTCGGAAAGGGATTATAGTCTCCATGATGCAGTAATGGGAGAGTTTATAGGGTAGGCAGGGTCTACAGAAGAAAAAACCCTAAATCACACTCCATTGGTGGTTGCCTTATTTATAAAAATGGCGTTTGAGGTTGTGTGACTGCCATCAGGTAAGCAAAATTAATTTTTAGCATGAAGTACTCCTATCAGCAAGAACAGCCTAGGATAGGCTAGCAGTAAGAAGTGAGGGGTTATGGGATTGGGGCATAGCCTCTGTTTCCTCCAATGCAGCTGGAAATTTAAACTCTGGGGCTCCTGCTTGATCCAATCAGCCCAGCTAGTATGTGTTGCCAGGTAGGGTGAGTAGACTCAGAAGTACAAGAGCTCATCCTTGGTCCCCTCTGGAAATGAGCAGAGAATACTGTGTCAAGCAGAGGTGATCAGTCCATGGTCTGGAGACTTGGATCTCCTCACATAGTCCTTAAAGTCAGGGTGAGACAAAATGCCAATACAAATCATATTGATGACAGTATCAATGAGGTGACATTGAGTCCTTTGACCCAACGTGTGTCTGCAGTGTGCCATCCATTAGTAAATGGGCAAAGCCATTTGACAGATCTATCTGATACAATGAATGAATCTGACACTCATATTTTGAAAAACTGAAACTGTATCCATTTGTCAAGAACAGTGGCTACTTGTTCTGCTTTATTCCCCCTGGTAGAACTAGGTGACATTGCAGGCAGTAAGATGTTCCGGCATTTCACCCTGGAGTAGCCCCAAAACTGAAGAAGCTGTCTTATCAGTAGTTAGCTCCTTGTCACCAAGAATATTAAAGTAGATTTGTATGATTAGCAAATTAAAGAGACTGTAGTGCCTACCACTACTGTATTCACTAAGGCACCCAAGTTATTCTAAAGAAATCCTAATAATACATTAGGACCGTTTTGAATATTTTTATTGGATTAGCTGTAATCTTCTAGTTATAACATCCATCACCATTTTGACCACTGAAACTTGGCCTTCTTTTCTTACAGCCTAGCCCTGTGGTCTTGGGCTAATCACTAACCCGCTTAGATACAATTTTCTTCTCTATGAAATAGAAACAATATTATATGCTTTGAAGGACTGCAGGAAGATGAGCTGTAATGTTTATCAAGTGCCTAGTAAGTAGCCTGGCCCATAATAAATACTTGGCTAATTGTAGATGTTAGTTTCATTTTTAGTTTCATTTCCAAACATTGCTCTTTACTTTTGGAACTCTAAAATTTGTTTTGAGAGTGGAGGACTTGTTGTTTGGATTCCTCCAACACTCTCTGTATATTCTGTACTTCTATCCCTACATCATTTATATTAATGGAATAAATGATCTTTGGTCTGGTGATTCCAAGGT
The DNA here is from genome assembly GCF_949987515.2 of Delphinus delphis. Taxonomy (NCBI): domain Eukaryota; kingdom Metazoa; phylum Chordata; class Mammalia; order Artiodactyla; family Delphinidae; genus Delphinus; species Delphinus delphis. The sequence continues at coordinate 27,744,218 of NC_082694.2, read as the reverse complement.
GACGAGGAGCTAAGTGGAGGTTCAGTATACACCTGGAAGTATGGATTTTCATGCCCAGTGCAAATGTGGGAAAGGCATTATTCCCACATTATAAAGGGGGTAAAGACCTCCAACTTGAGGAGACTCTGGGTTGAGAGATGAGAGATTTACAGGTACTGTGTTTATCCTACAGGGTACCACGGGGGCTTTTATGTTCTGTAGCAAGAATTTGCACCTTATACCCTTGTAGTTAGAAGCAAAGCATACCACATAACTAATATCTAGTAAGCATTAGAGTTAGAATAAATACCATTTATTTAACGTTTCCTTTGTGTTAAGCATTTTACAGTTACAACATATGGATGGATACTATATTGTAATGGTTAAAAGTGTAGTTTTTTGAGCTGGATAATCCTGGATTGGAGTCTCATCTTTATTACCTCTTTTTTTTTCTGTTTTCTTGAGGTATAATTGACAAAATTGTAAGATAGTCAAAGAGTATATCATGATGATTTGATACACATATCTGTTGTAAAAGGATCCTTCCCAATCACGTTAATTAATACATCTAACAGCTCATGACACCTTTTTCCTTTTTTTCTTTTTTTGGTGAGAACACTTAAGTTCTATTCTCTCAGAAAATGTTAGTTATACAATACAGTATTATTGACTGTAGTAACTATGTTATACAGTAGATCCTCAGACCTTATTCATCCTGCAGCTGAAAGTTTGTACCCTTTTACCAGTCTTCCCCTCTTTTCCCCACCCACGCCCCAGCCCCTGGCAACCAGTTTTCTACTCTGTTTTTATGAGTGTGGCTTTTTTTCTTTTTAGATTCCATATATAAATGATATCATTCGTATTTATCCTGTCTGGCTTATTTCGTCAGCATAATGTACTCCTGTTTCATCTATATTGTCACAAATGAAAGGATTTCCTTCATTTTTTTAAGGCTGAATAATATTCCATTACCTCTTAAATGAGTGACTTTTGGTACATTGTTTACACTTTCTAAGCCTCAGGGTTTCTTTTCTTCTGTTAAAAAAAAAAAATATATATATATATATATATATATATATATATATATACACACACACTAACAGGTTACTTTCTGATATGTGGAATGTTTGTTGAATCAACAAATAATTAGTTGAGATCATAAATGTGACACTTAGCACTGTATTAACATTTATTAATACTCTCCCTGTTAATTTCTACAATAAATTGTATAATAAGTAACAATAATAATAGTACTACTAGTAGTTTTAGAAAATGCATAGGATGTGCCAGGCATCATATACTGTACTACCCTCCTTCATGTGTACCACAAGTTACATGTGGATATCATCTTCCACGTTGTTTCCTTTAAAGAAAATTGAAGCTCGGCAAGATTAAGTAGCTTGCTCCAGATGTGAACTCAGGTCTGAATCACTCCACATATAGGTTCTTAATGACTCCATGTCTTTAATTCCACATCTGCATTTGTTTGTTGTTGTTGTTTTTAACTTTCCAAGCATCTGATCTGAAATTCCTTTCTCTTTGGGGAATTTTCCACTTTGTGGGTCTTGGTGAGAAACAGAGCCTTCCTCTCGTTATACAAGCTGAACATGTCAGATGCACTGTTTACTCACATGCTCAGTCTCCCTTACAGATGGAAAACAGTCGGGCAACCTCAAGTTGGCCAACTGCACCCCTCTCTTGGATTTTGAATTACAAATAAATGATGTAAAGAAGCAAGACCAGCAGTGCTGGGTCAACCTCCTGTTTCCTGTTCCTGCTTGGTAGCAAGGCCAGCTAGGACTTATAACATCACTTTGGGCTGATCCTATAATTGCAACAGCATAGCCTTGGCTTTTGGTTGTTTAGTCTGCTTCTAGTTACTGAGACCTAACCATAAACTTCCAAAAGTTTCCTTTTCTGCTCAAATTAGCCATATCTGGTTCCTGATGATTACAAATAAGACCTTTCCTGATATACAATGGTGACCTACTTATCCAGGCAGATGTAACATCGTCCTGGCAGGGACAGAGGGCAGGCAAGGTCCTTGAACAGGTGAACAAGAAGAAAAAGACCTAAGAAGGAAGAATTGAAGCCAGTTCTGCTTGTGTTATAATTCTACCCTCAGCTGCCTCTGTTTCACAGACCACATGCTAAGGACCATGTCCCTTCGCCTGTAACAGACGAGCAAAGTAGACCCAGGCCTTCCGACCCAGAGACCAGCTGAGCTGTACCGTGGACAATCTAGGATGTGAAAGACTTCACTCAATGTCTTTGTCACTTGACACATTGTTCCTCTCTTTGGGAAGTAGCTTCTTTGTGTGACAAGAATATGCTAAACCAACACTTAAGTGGACAGAGGTGAAAGATGCCAAAATTAGCTACAGAAAAAAAGGCGTAAAGACATGTATTTTCTGTTATTTGAAGGTGTTAAGACCCCACATAGAATATGAGTCCTTTAAAGGAAAGTTGTGAATGGCCCAGGGAATGTTGAATTTCCATGTGGCAATATGTTCTTGATCGGTCGTGATGATGATGATGGTAGCATCAGTAGCACTTATCAGTGTTTCCTGGTTGAGAGGCACTTTATCCTAATGACCTTTTATCCCCATGATGACCCTGTGAAGTAGGAAATACTGTTGCAGCGTCTTCAGGGTTTTTCTTTTTCTTTTTTTTTTCATCAGGAATTTACCCTAGAACACAGTTGGGTGGTAGAACGACCAGAACTGGACACTAGCCTTTCCTGAATTCCCAGAGTGTGACCTTAGCGGTTGTATTGCCTGATGCAGAGCCATGTAAATGTTGCCAAAGCAATGAAACCTGTACCTATTTCTAACAGATTCTAACTCAGAAGCTCTGGGGTTAAGTGCAGAGCAGTTGAGTGTGATTGTCTTTACAGACAGTAGATAACTTAAGAGAAGTTGTTTAAAAGTGTATTTGCATATTGCACTACACTGTCATATCTGTGACTGGTTAGCTATTGAGTAACTAACACAAATCCCAATCCCATCTCTAATCTCATTCATCTCTTGTATGATATTTGACCTAATTGAGGCAGTTTTTTTTTTTGTTCTTTCCCACAAACACACATCGAACATCCAAAACATGCTTACCATTCGTGAGCATATCCTCTTAGTTATTTAGGAGTTGAGTAAGAGTGAGAGAGAAGGGCTTCCCTGGTGGCGCAGTGGTTGAGTGTTCTGCCTGCCGATGCAGGGGACGCGGGTTCGTGCCCCGTTCCGGGAAGATCCCACATGCCGCGGAGCGGCTGGGCCCGTGAGCCATGGCCACTGAGCTTGCGCGTCCGGAGCCTGTGCTCCGCAACGGGAGAGGCCACAACAGTGAGAGGCCCGCGGACCACAAAAAAAAAAAAAAAAAAAAAGAGTGAGAGAGAAAAAGACACATAAATATGAAATACGGTCATCATTTTTTTAATATCCTTTATGTTGTTAATCCCTCTTAGCATTTACTGCCATTCACTCATTTGTATTATTTGGGGTATAGCAGTTTATTCACACAGCATTTTTACATATGGCTTATCATTTGTATTCTATTTGAATAACACTAATAATTATAGACTATTGACAAACTCATCAGACCCTACATATTCATTTCAAAATCATGAAAATAAGGTGGAAAATGAGGTGTAAAGTGGAAAATCTATGTGTATGTTTTCATTGGTGGAATGAGGAGCTACCTGAATATCACTCCTTTAGCTTTTCCTTCAAATGGTGCACTTTTTCCTCCATGCATAGGAGTCCCTTCCATTAGGTAAACAGTAGTCTTGAGGGCAAACCTCAGAAGTAGAAACAGGAGAACTTTTCAGTTATGGTAAAATCAAACATATTTTTCTTCAGTAGTGAAACAAAAATTCTTCATGAGAAGTTCAACCACCGTGAGTTCCATGGTGAAAAACTTTCCACTTATAGATGCAACTTCCCCCAGAATTCTGAGAAATGTCGGTAGTAGAGAGGGGTGTTGCATACACCTGTTTCATTTCCCTCTGACTTTTCCTTCTCCTTTCTCTATTGACATTAAAATCTATAGTGAAAGCACATAGTAAGCAGTCTAGGACAATTGATAAGACATTTGATCTAAATCTCCAAAGTCTATTTTAGATGGGGATGCTATGAGAGTCACAGGAGGGGAAAAAATCTAGAATTATTCTTATGTGATCAAATGTACTAAAATAACAAAAGCAAATCTTATTTCTAGCGAATAAAATCACATTCCTTATATGATGTCATATTATGGCAGAAAAGAAATATATGCGTCTATTTTGTTCTATATTAAAACTGCTAAGGAGTGGGGACCAATGAACTAAATCAATTGTTTTGGGTTCAAGTTGTAGTTTTTAGTAGCCATCCTTCTTAGCAAGTTTTCAGAAGCAAATGTAGTTCATTTACTATCACCACTAAATGTGCAATTGTGTAGATTTGTGGAAAAAAGTATTATCAAATATATATACTTCAAAATGATTTGTGTAAATTTATCTATTCATATTATTATTCTCCCCAAGTAAATCAAAATCTACTATATACTGTGTTTTTCTTCTATAGCTTAAAAGGGGAATGTATGTTGAAACTTATTCAAATATTTATTAGGTGTCTACTAAGTGCCAGGCACTCTACTAGGCAGTAGAGATGTTGTATTAGAGGTGGAAAATGTCCTTGACTTCCAGAACTGATACTCTTGTAAGAGAAATACTGGGTCAAACAGTTTCTTTGCTACAGAGCTTTTTACGAGTCTTGTGAATTATGAGTCTCTGATAAGGAGATGTAGTGGACAACAGATCCCAAATTTATTTGAAATCTTTTCCTTCATGGACTGTCTCATAGGATTTATGATCCACTGAACACACCTTGAGAGACACTAGTATTCTGCAGTGGTTAGTTAATTGTTTTCTATTAAACAACTATATACCGAATCCATGATATTATTATCTGGATTTTTTTGGAGGATACAATGATGTACATGGCCACTGTGATGATAAGGGCGTCCAGTTTAGTTAAGAAGAGAGACCACAGGAGCTGTAACTTAATGTAACAAAGAAATACACACACATATACATATATTTGTATGTAAATTACTATTTATATAGTATACACTGTCTTCTGAAGAAGACAGAGTTGTTTGTAACTTGGGATCTCACAGGAGGTTTCACAGAGAAGGTAGACCCTGAGCTGGGCAGAATTTCAGTAAGTTAATTTGGTTCTGACCGTACGATAAAATCAGGTATCTGCACTGGTCAATCTGACCTTGATGGAACAGCATTCCATTTGCAGGGAATAGTGTGATCAAACATGCAGTGGTGGAGATTGCCAGATTGTAATATTCCAGTACCTGGAAAGTGTTGGAACATCTGCTTTCTCCACGGTCTAGAAAAGTGAATCTCGAGTGAAATGCAAGTATAATGGAGGCCAGTGCTCTTTGCTTTGTACACTGCTTTGATTCTACAACATGCAACAATGTAGTGATCTGTTTCAGATTGTCATTATTCGAGAGGGTTCTTAGTAACAGGAGTGGAAAAGGAAGACCTCTCTTCCTGTGTTTCTGCCCTATGCTCTTAAGCCCGAAAAGGTACCAACATCACTGACCTGACCTTGTCTCAGGTATCTATCAGGATCTACTAGAATCATTCTAGTGAAAGGTAACTAGACGTCCAAAGGACTTAAAAGATACACTATAACCTTTGTATACTTTATATACCTGGTGAAACAAAAATGTCACCTGAGTGGTCCCCTTCCCTAGAAATACCAGTATGTTTTTCCAGTGCATGGCAGAACTTTGCAGGTAAAACTGGGATAAAGGTGAAGAACAGTCTTAAAATTCTAGTCCTTGAACAGCACCTAACACACAACAGGTTTTCAATAATCTTAGCAACAGTATTCACAAATAATGACCATCAGCGTAACTGCTCTTTTGTGCCAAAATACATTACCATATTACTTTTTTTTCCTTCAGCTTTACAACTTGGGTTCTATTATTGTTTCCATTTTACAAATTAGGAAAGTGAGGCTCAGAGATGCTAAGTCACTTGGGCAAGGTCACAGAGCTTGTAGGAGATAAACCTGCACCCTTACTGTTGGATCCTACAAAGCAGACCATAATTTAAGTCCTTCAAAATATACCTCAGAACATTTGAGTAAATTAATGAATAAATCCTCCTAGTCAGACTGACCAGATCATTATATTAGGTTCAGCTATAAGTGGAGGAAAGTCATAATCATAGTTGGACAGTTAATACAGTAATTTACTTGCTTTGTATTTTCTAAATGATGTTTAGCTGGTAGTTTCATGATGATAACCATCGAATAAAAACAGGCATGTTTTGGTGTTTGGAATAAGATCTCATATTGAGTAAAATACATATTGATTCCTAGACCTATATGATGTGAGTAACAGATGACATTGAGATGTCATCTAGAAGTACTCCTGTGCAGTTCATCATGTCAACCCAGCTAATAATTTTAGAATGTTCAGAGTGAATAATATATGCAGCCATAAAGCATATTTCTAATCAATACAAATAATATTTTTCCTATGCTAAACCCAGAGTTAAGTTATAACACGCATCATAAGATTAATGGGCCATTTTTTCTTCATCACTTTGCTAAATGACTTAGTCTGGAAACCATTCAGAAGGTTGCGAATTGGAGCTGAGCAGTAGTAGTGAGACTGTGCCTCTGATGATGAAACTATTTCCACCCCGACCGCTACCACTCCCTTCTTGGGAAAGAAGGCAACATTTCTCCTAGAAAAAGTCACAGGTTCATAAGCTGGCTTGTATAATACGTTTGGAGGAATAGTGTGTCTTTTAAGCAGGGCCTATCTCGGCATATAAAATAATTTTTACCTACCATTTAATGAAATTAACACTCACTTTGAGGCTAGGTCTTTTGCCATTTGACTCCTGGATCACGTCTATGGATATATTTTTTTCTTGAGACGAAGTGTGAACCCAACATAGTATCCATCATTCAGTCTATCTAGCGGATGGACATCATCTGAAGCACAAGCTCCCTGAGGCCAGGCACTTTATCTGCTCTATCAGTGTAGCCCTGATGCCTAGTGTCTAGCTTTTGGAGATTCTTAATAAACATTTGTACTGAATAAGGTATGTATATGGTCAACAAAAGTTGGCTTCCCATTTTACAGTCAAGAGTATCCTACTCATGTTCTGTGAACACTGGATAGCAGAATCTTACTATGTTATTTTTCTGCTCCCTTTGCAAGTTTCCTGAAAGGGCATTCCTGTCCTTAGAATGTCCATCTCCTCCCATCTTCCTGGAGAATAACTCTTCTTTCTTAAATACTTAGCCCCATTATTGACTCTTTAAGATTGAATGTATTACCTCCTTACAAACAGGAAAATGCAGTGCTTTTTTTTTTCCGACAATTTATCACGAGAAAATTATTCTAACACCTGAAATTCTGGACCTAAAATGCCTGGACTAGTGGTTCTCAAAGTCTGGTACCCAGACCAGCACATCAGCTGCACGTAGGAATTTTTAGAAGTGAAAGTCTTGGGCCCTGCTCCAGACCTACAGACTCGGACACTCTGGGGGTGGGGCCCACTACCTGTTTCAGCAAGCTCTCTTGGTGATGCTGATGCATACTCAAGTTTGAGACCCACTGCTTAGACCTAGAACTTAAGGTTTAGGCTTTGGACAGATCTGAGTCCTAAACACTACTGAGACACTGGAGTGACCATGAGCAAGTTACTTCTGGGAACCTCTTAGCATCTGTGTGCCTTGCTTAGCTAATAGTGATTTAAATTAATTAGAATAATGCACACGGTGTACTCAAGAGAGTAACCAAAGCATGCTTTATGTTCCATAGATTCTAGCTGTTTACCATTATCATCAGTCAGAGCTTACTGACACATCCTGAAGACATTCTTCTAATAAGTGTAATAATGTGGTTTGTAAAATTAACAGCTTAGAAGAGCATATTACGAAGTTCATCAGACAGGGTCTCAGCAGGAAATCAGGGGTACATCAATAAGGATAAATTGAGCCCAATGTAGAGAATCAAGAGATAGTGTAGTGCCCTGTGTTCAGTAAAAGTGTGGCTACTTTACAGGAGATGAAAGAGAAAGGAAGCCTTGCTGGAGAGAGAGTCCTCCCCAAAGATGCTGTGATGCCCCACAGAGAAGCACTATACGTTAGTTGGGGGATGCAGCCAACTCCCAGCAATTTGGCAAGAATTAATACCCTAACTTCACTCCCCTCCTTCATTCCCTACAATCTTCTATTGGTTCTCTTCATTGGTGAGCCAAACAGAAGCCAGAGCAAGGACACTTACTAAGACAGGCCATGCAAGCCATCCATATAGAGTTGAGTGGAGAAAGGATGTGGAAGGGCAAATAGGACATATTTCCCGCAGGTGGTGAGCGAGCTGTAAAATCACTCGCCCTTCTGACATCACTGCCATTGCAGGAGCACGGAGGAGCAAGTGGTTAGTTCTGACTTGGCAGATCCAGGAGACTGCAGGACAGCACTGGTATATGAGTTGGGCTTTAAAGGTAGATTTGAATTTTAATGGAGAGTATAGAGTAAGAAATGGTGACGAACCAAAGGAAAGGGAGATTCATTGCAAATGGAGAAAAGAAAAGTGGCATAAAGACAAGAAAAGTCAAGACTTATGGAAGAGATAGCAAATACTCTGCATGTGACTGGAGCAGAGAATGGGTAGACGAAGGCTGGAAGTTAAGATGAAGTCATCCTTGAATAATATTAGAGTTTCCTCCTTTAACCTCAATTTCCACCTTCTACTCCCTTCACTAACATTGGAAAATTAAAAGTGAATTTGACTGGGTTGGTGGCAATGGCAGTATGAAGCAAAGAGAGGAGAATAAGAGTAAAAAATTTAGTAGTACCTTGGTGAAGCTGGGTAAATGATGGGTGGTGGTGTCACGTCAAAGCATGGGCAAGTGATTGTGACAAATATAGGCTTATTTCTTGACTATATGACTTCAGTTAAGGTACTTAAGCCCTCTAGGCTGCAGTCTCCCAACCTGTAAAATGGGGATAAAACCTCACTTCCTCCAAGGTTTCTGTGAGGATCTAATGAGAAATGGAAGTAAGGGTTGAGTCCAGTAATCTGTTTTTAATACATATAAACTAATGTGAGGATAAGGGTAAGAATACTTGCTATCATTTATTGAATACTTATTATGTGTCCAATATTGTGCTAGTCTATTTACATATCTTTTCTCACTTAGCTTTCTTTTCTCTTATCTGCCTTTCTATAGGCAAGCGCTAACTGATGGCTCAGTTATGAGGAAACGCAGTTGTGAGGAAAATGTCAGAGGGAAAATGTACCAGAAAGTTAATTCCTAATGGATCTGTCAGCCTTAAACAGAGCATGTCTGTGCTAAAATGTGTAAAATATCTGTGCTAAAACTACTCAATTGGACAAGTTTTGATAAAGTATTAACTTAATGAATAGGCATAAACAGCTTGGAGCTTTTTGGAGGGTATGTGGTAATATTAGTATTGGTGTGATGACTTTTGAAAGTTCTATGGCGTATAGAAGTCAAAAAGAAGACCCGGAAAGGGGGAAAACTCTCTCTGAAAGTTATTGGGGAAGTCTGGCTAGTAAGACTCCAAAAGGGAGAATCAGTAAGAGGCCAGGTTATTCATAGGCCTTCTAAGAATGTGTCCATGAGAAATATTTACAATGATTGGATGCCGGAATAAAGGAGAACACTGGCTCCATAAATGGTAACTTATTTTACACAAACAGGCTAATGATAAAGATAATGAAAATCTGATGGATTTTTGAGAGTTTCATTGACCAAACTGAGACAAAAGTACATAACAGCTAGATGCTCATAGTTTTGATCAGTTCACTTTGGAGTCAAGCCAAGATAGCACCCGAAATGGTATGGGACGTTTATGCAAGGTCACAAAGATTTTTGGTGGTGCATTTGGGATATAAACCCATTTCCATAAGAATTCCTTCAGAAGTCAAATGTTTGCTTGTCAAAAATAGCATGAACTTACTTCCAGGAGAAGTTCTTAAGAAAAAATAATTTGAGTAATGAAGAACACTGATGTAACAGTTAATTTAAGAACCCAGAAATAGAGGTAAAGAGTAAAGCAATTATGGGTTAAGAGTCTGCATAAATTCCCCTGGAAGGGGGATATGGTCAGAGATGGCAATTTGAAAACAGTGAGTCACCAAGAGTAAAAGTTTAAATTACAAGCTGTTTTGGGGGGTCTTCAAGAGAGATTTTATAGATTGAACAACAACCGCAGCAAGGATAAGGTATAACGCTGTCATGTAGACTGCAGCCTGAAAAGAAAGCATTGCAGAAAAGCCACATCACCCTGAATTTATATTTCCGTGCATTTGAACAGATTGGAGAGCAGTGAAGTTGCTTTAAGAGTGAGTGATTTAAGTCAGCCAGCTTGTGAATAATACGAGATATTTTTGCATTTACATTAACTTCTGTCCATAAATAATGAACTTTAACAATGAACAAAATCCATAATCCTGATAATGCTAAGAAAACTGGAAAGATACCTTTACCTTGAAAAGACAGGGTAAAGAAGACAGCATAGAAATTTAGGGAGATTGCAGTTTTGGAAAAATTATATTAACATTTATTAGCTGCTACAGCTTTGAAATGTGACGATTTAAAGCAAGAAGTAGACTGTTGATTTCTAAAAGGTAATGTGTTGGCTGAAAGAGCAGAGGATCTTGTTGAGACCTAAAGTGTTCTTTTAAGGATATATTTCAATGTCATTTCAAAAAATAAACACACTTCCCATAACAAAACAGTGAGGTTAATGGAATAATGCAGGTGAAAGCTTTTTGGCCCAAAGGAGTTCCATCCTTTGGAACAAAGTTTTATCGTTGAACACACCATGACCCAGGCCTGTGAGTGCCAGCACAGTGGCTGTTTTTACAAGATCTGGTACAATATTCACAGTAGTTCTGGCCTTAGCACTAGGCAAGGATCATTCTTTTTGTATCTTCCTGATTGCTTCCTCTACAGAAATGGGATAATCCCTCCTCTTCTAAACTGGAAAGTAGTTTTTTCCCTCAATAAAACTAGTTTCTTCTCCAGGTTGAGCTTTTCCAACTCTTAGAGGTCTAAAATGAATGATATGAAACATACTATATTTGCATCTATTTTTATTTAAGAGTTATCTAAGGAGATTTATCTTATTAAATAGGAATTTCCTAAGAGATGCCAAAATAAACAATCAACAAGTTTTCTTTAAAGATCTTATATATTATATAGCAAGATCCACCTAAGAGTTAAAATATAAGTAGGTATACAATTTAACTATTTGAAGATAATTTTTCTTCTTACCACTGAAGCAATAAGCAGGTAGTAGTACAATTTGGGGAAAACAATATTTCTGGCTTTTGTTTGTTTTATTTTAATTTGTGATATTCATGAGATCTTTTGTGAATCTTTTGGGTATATAGTAAAATTAATGGGTTTTTAACTTTGTACTGACTCGTATTTTTGTAGGTTTAAAATTTTTCTTCTGGCTTTAATTTATACTATCTCCTTTTACTTTTTCATTTAGAAATAATGTATTTTTCTCAGGATTGCAATCTCAGTGCAGTCCTCTACTTTTCTATTTGTTGGACGTTCTCTTAGACGTCTACATTTTTGTCTAGTTAGTACAGCTCTAGTTTTTTATACAATTGATAAGAACTCTTTAATCTTATGAATTCTTTATATTTTCTCTTTAGAGACAAGATTTATAGGGATTTCCTTGGGCTTAAACTAGAAAGAAAAACGAATTTGCATATGAAATGTTGAAGACTTTGTTACAAAGTGGGTTAACATTATATGTATGTTTGAAATAAACTACTTCAGCCAGAGCACCTAGCTGTTAACCTCCAGATTAATATCTATCATAAAATATGTGCATGCTTCCAACACATGGCATTGCCTCCTATTACTGCATGTCCAGGAGAAATTGTTTTGTCTTGTAGCAAAAGGCATTAGCTCTTTGCACTTTTTTTTTTTTTTTTTTTAATGACAGCTATCCAAAAATCAAGCTGAACCCTTGTATGTGAGGACAGAAAAGGACAATTTTTAGACAGGTCTAATATCCAGTTGTACCTTTCAGTCACTTAGAGAGAAGGCTTAGACCCCAGAAGCCCAAAGTCACAGGTTTTTTAGGATTATGGTGGTATATACCTCCAGTTTATAGGAAAAAAATGCGTTGTAGAAAATCCAAGTTAAATTAGGACTAAAATCCAAGTTAAATCTAGAACTAAAGTTTTACTGCCCCAAATACTTGTAAACTCTAGGTTACTGCTCTGTTGTCCATTTCATCAGTTGCAGAATATTCAAGTTAGTCTTTCAATGCTAACAAGAACATAAAACTGCATTATGTCTAAAAGCAGAACATGATTGCTAAGCCAGATCTGCGCATTACCTGAGAGTTTGGGGGGCCACCCAAGCGGCATCTACTTGTTTGCTACTGACCTTCAGTTAGACTTGCTCAAGAATTGTTACAATGTAATAACATACACGCTTATGTACTCTTGAGTTTATTGAAAACACACAGCAGATGTGCACACACACACACACATACACACCAGCACACCCGCACGCACCTACTCTAGAGCCTAGAATTTTAAGAGTCAGAACTTTTTATTTGCTTCTGGATTAAGATGGACCCTGTATTTCCTCAGCATGCTAATTAGAAACTCTATAAACAATTCAAAACCAGCTTCTTAAAATTGTTTTACAAAAATTGATGTTAAATATTGTCCTCAGAGAGTTCTACTCTGACTTTTCAAATTGTTTTTTTCTCCCTTCATGGGATAAACAGTTAGGGTTTCTTTTTGTTTGTTTTTTATCTCTCATTGTAAAAAATTCTATCTTAAAAGCTGATTTATTATTTCTTCCTTAGCATGGGTGACATGGGAACAAAGATGGTATTTCATCAGTCTTGTTTTTATTTAAGTTGAAAGGTTATATATTTCTACTATCTACTGCAATAATGCTAAATATTTTTATAGTGCTTGTAAATCTTATGACATTATATTTTTAGTTTGTATTTAAGGCATTTACTCAAAAGGGACCATACGCCTCAGTTCATGTTACTCTACCATCAGTGTGTACGGTCACTCTATTTTCTAATACTTTTAAGATTGGTTTTGGCCCCGACGTTCCTCTGCCAGATTTACTTCCTTTATTTTCCCCTGTATAGCACCATCTGAGCCATTTAATATGTAATTTCCCAACTCACCTTTCATAGTTATTTTAAACATGTGTATATATTTGAAATACCGAATTGTTTTGTACTTTCTAATTTTTGCAAAAGTAGTATCGACTAAAAATCACATCCTATTCTTTTATTTTTTTCTACACAAAATTATTGTTTTAAAATTTGTCTGTGTTGCTCCATAGAAATTATTGCTTCTGGCCACTGTCTAATATTCCACCATATGTTAATACCATGTTTTGCTTATCCATTACCCTGGTGATACATACTTAGGCTATTTTCAACACTTTATGTCCACCATAAAGCATTAATACACTCTTTCCACATGTCCCGTTGAGTAACAGTGCAGAGTAACAGTGCAGCCGTGGAATGGCTGAGGTAGAAGTCATATATATGCCTTATTTCACAGATTCCTCCCCAGAATCGCTGTACCATTTTCCCCTCACCAGCAATACTTGGAATTTCTCTCTTGCCATATCCTTTGTCACCACATGCTGTTAATCTGCATTTTAAAAAATTTATTTATTTATTTTTGGCTGCATTGGGTCTTCGTTGCTACACTCAGCCTCTCTCTAGTTGCAGCAAGCGGGGTCTACTCTTCGTTGCGGTGAGCAGGCTTCTCACTGCAGTGGCTTCTCTTGTTGCGGAGCACAGGCTCTAGGCGCGCGGGCTCAGTAGTTGTGGCTCCCAGGCTCTAGAGCGCAGGCTCAGTAGTTGTGATGCACAAGCGTAGTTGCTCCACGGCATAATTTGCATTTTAACTTCTGGAAATTTGGCATGTGTGGATTCATATGAAGTAAGGTGTTTTAATTCTGCATTGCTCTGATTCTAGAAAAGTTAGGTCTTCATATACTTTCTTGCTATTCATGTTTTCCATTCTGTGAATTGCCTATCATGACCTTCGCTCATTTTTCTATTGAGCATTCTGTGTCTTTAGAGATGTAGAAGTTTTTGTATTCAGATGTTGAGTCCTTTATTGGGTTTTAGATAATGTACATGTCTTCTACCCATCAACTGTTTTTCAGTCTGACTTTGGTATCCTTTATTGTACATAAAATTCTAATTTTTTATTAAAGTATAATTGATTTACAGTATTATGTTAATTTCAGGTGTACAACATGGTGATTCAATATTCTTATAGATTAGGCTCCATTGAAAGTTATTATAAAATATTGGCTATATTCCCCATGGCCTACAATATATCCTTGTATCTCGTTTATTTTATACATAGTTGTCTGCACTTCCTAATTCCCAGTCTGTATCTTGTCCCTCTCGCTTCCCTCTCCCCACTGGTAACCACTAGATTGTTTTCTATATCTGTGAATCTGTTTCTGTTTTGTTGTATTCATTCATTTGTCTTATTTTTTTAGATTCTACTTATAAGTGATATCATTACAGTATTTGTCTTCGTCTGACTTATTTCACTAAGCATAATACCCTCCAGGTCCATCTATGTTGTTGCAAATGGCACAATTTAATCATTTTTTATGGCTGAGCAGTGTTCCATTGTGTATATATGGCACGTATTCTTTGTTCGTTCATCTGTTGATGGACACTTAGGTTGCTTCCATATCTTGGCTATTGTAAACAATGCTGTTATAAACACTGGATGTGGGTGCATGCATCTTTTCAAATCAGTGTTTCTGTTTTCTTCAGATATATACCCAGGAGTGGAATTACTGGATTATATGGTTGTTCTGTTTTTGTTTTTATTAACATCTTTATTGGAGTATAGTTGCTTTACAATGGTGTGTTAGTTTCTGCTTTATAACAAAGTGAGTCAGCTATACATATACATATGTCCCCATATCTTCTTCCTCTTGTGTCTCCCTCGCACCCTCCGTATCCCACCCCTCTAGTGGCTACATCAGTTAACATTCCCACCAACAGTGTACCAGGGTTCCCTTTTCTCCACATCCTCGCCAAGGCTTGTTCGTTTTGTTCTTTTTTATGATAGCCATTCTGACATGTGTGAGGTGATCTCTCATTGTTGTTTTGATTTGCATTTCCCTGATGGCTAGTGATGTTGAGCATCTTTTCATGTGCCTGTTGGCCATCTGTATGTTTTCTTTGGAAAAATGTCTATTCAGCTCTTCTGCCCATTTTTTTAAATCAGATTTTTTATATTAATAGATTTATAATTTTAATATAGTTAAATTCATCACTTTTGCTTCATACAATGTATGTTTCTTTATTTTTCAAAGATCTATTTCATCTCTTACCCTGAAATCACAAATATATTCCCTTGCAATTTCTTTTGTTCTCTCTAGATTTTATTTTTCACATTTAGATATTAAAACTATTGTATTTTAGTTTTGTACATTAGGTGGAATTATATAACATAATGGTTAATAGAATGATTTCTGTGGGGTTTAAGTTCCAGCTCCACCATGTACTTCTTAGGCTAGTCATTTTATCTCTCATACCTCAGTTTTTCCACCTGTAAAATGAGGATAATAATTTATGCCTTGTGGATTTTTTTGTGAAGATTAGGTGAGCTATATAGGACTGGGTACAACATAAGTGATATCACTAGGTTAAGATCCAGTCTCATATCTCTTTTGACAATGAGACTGTTTCCCCAAAAGCTGTAATTCAACTTCCTCCATTGGACTATGATTCCATCTCTTTCATGTGCCAACTTCCTCTCTGTATATAGCTCTATTTCTAGGCCACCTGTTTGATTTGTTTTCTTGTTTGCTGTTTCTTCCAAGGGCATCACACAGTTCTTATCTATCATGACTTCCCAATATATCTGAATGTGTAGGGCACATTCTCCATTTTGAGCTTATTTTTCAAAACTACCTTAGCTGTATGGAGAACTTTATTCTTCCAGATACATTTTATTTTATTTTAATGTCTTTATAGGAGATAGAGCAATCTACTCTTTTTTTTCTTTTTTCTTTTTTTTTTGGCTGCGTTGGGTCTTCCTTGCTGCGTGTGAGCTTTGTCTAGTTGCAGCGAGGGGTGGGGCAGGAGGCTACTCTTTGTTGTGGTGCACAGGCTTCTCATTGCAGTGGCTTCCCTCGTTGCGGAGCACAGGCTCCAGGCTCGTGGGCTTCAGTAGTTGTGGCTCGTGGGCTCTAGAGTGCAGGCTCAGCAGTTGTGTTGCACCAGCTTAGTTGCTCCGTGGCATGTGGGATCTTCCTGGACCAGGGATTGAACCCATGTTCCCTCCATTGGCAGGCAGATTCTCAACCACTGCACCACCAGGGAAGTCCCCCAGATACATTTTAGAATCACTTTTTTATGCTGTCCCTCAAAAAAGAGAGCTTGGCCTTTTATTACAGTTGCATTTAATTTTATAGATTAATATAAGGACATTTATATTATTATAGTAAGTCATCTCATCCATACCTGTGATATATATTTCTTTTACTCATGTGTCCTCTAATAAAGTTTTCATTATGAAGATTTTCTGCATAATTTATTAGGTGAAACCCCATACTCTCTATAGGTTTTGTTAGTATGGTAAATTCATCTTGTATTGTATCTAGATATTGATGGTATGGAGGAACACAATTGATTTTGGTGCATTAATTTTTTTCCAGCCCCTATGTTGAGCTCTTTTCTTAGATTTAATAGCTTATTGATTTTCCTGTGTTTCCAATGAAATACATAATCAAAACAATCTATAAATATGACATTTTTATCTATATTCTTCTAAACCTTCTCTCTCTTTCTATTTCTCTCAATACACAGCTCCAAAAAGGTCAGTTCCAATAGACCAGTAATGTTAGAAATCTTTATCTCAATTCTCTCCTTAAAGGAAATGCTAATTTTTTAAAAAAATTAGTCGTATAATAATTTTTGTTAGTGTATACATGTGCCATGTATTTTTGGCATATAGCCTTTATCAAGGAAAGATAGTTATTATTTGGATCTAGTTTTATAAAATTTACCCTACCCAATAGAGTTTGAACCTCATGGGATGCTTTTTATCTCTTCTATCTAAAAAGAATGATGATATGATTTTCTCCTTTTATTTAACTAATACAGTGAATCACATGATTTGACTGGCTGATACTGAACCAACCTTGCATTCTCAAGGATAAACCCACTTGACCAAATCGTATTATAGTATAGATTAGCTTTTGCTGTATTACAAACTACCTCAAAACTTAGTGGCTTAGGGAGATCAGCTTGGTGCTTTGTGACCACCTAGAGGGGTGGGATAGTGCGGGTGGGAGGGAGGGAGACACAAGAGGGAAGAGATATGGGAACATATGTATATGTATAACTGATTCACTTTGTTATAAAGCAGAAACTAACACACCATTGTAAAGAAATTATACTCCAATAAAGATGTACAAAACAAAACAACAACAACAAAAAACTTAGTGGCTTAAAATAGCAATTACTTGGCAATTTGGGACTGGATTCATCTGGGTAGTGTTTTACTTTTGGTTTTATCTGGGCTCCTTCATGCAGTTTTAGTCAACTGATGGATCAGCTGAGTGAGAGTTGGTCTGAGACAGCCTCACTCACAGGTTTGGTGGTTGGCATGGACAGTGGGAGCACCTGGTCCACTTGTCTTCAGAACCTAGTGGGCTAGTCCTCGGCAACTGAGCCATCAAGCTCTTTTGCTATTGTCTCATCATGTGGGTTGAGTATGCCAAAGCCCAGTCCTGCTGAAGTGGTGACTCAGGAATGAGGGTGTCAGAAGGGGATTGTGCCATAATTTTTGAAACATCCTATCACAATGTTTTTAATATACCTTAAAACTCTGTGGAATAATATTGTATTTAGGTTTTTAACTTATATTTTTAACAAGGAAAATTTGATTGTAATGTTTTTTTTATATTGCCCCTGTTTGGTATAATATTCTTCTTGCACCTCTAGCCCCATTATTCTAGCTTGGGGTACTTAAAATGTATTGAAGGGGATAGAAATGAGTATTGCATCTTAAATAAAATAGTCTTGGACAAGTGGTTCCCACTTATCACTGAGGTTGTTCAACAGGCTGCACTCTCACAGTGGACTATTGAACCCTTATGCACACCAAGCATTACATCTCACTTATACCTTACTAGCATTCTTGTGCTGGTTCCTTGATTTTAATTTAAAAAGTAATAAGTCCTTGAAAAAATACAAAGTAAGAAGCAAAACCCCTCCATCACCCTAGTCTCTTTCCCTCACAGGGGAAGCAACTATAAAGTTAAGATGTCAATTAAAAAATATTTACAAGATGAAAATGATTCTTAAAAGTCCTTGGGGGCATTTAATCGTTGAAGGGTATGCTGAAGAAGGTAAGTAACAGTTTGACCTCCAATCCAGAGACTATTGGCAATAAGTGTAAACAGTGCTCTAACAACATGGCCTAATAGAACTATAGAACTAAAGAAAAAGCTAGGATTAGGATTATTGGGCTCGAATTCACATTGTTCCTAATGAAGAACCTTAAAATCATGAAATATTGACTGATCTCTAATTCTAAGTCATTCCAGAATGCTATTTTCTATGTCGAGGAGTGGAGTTTGAGAGAGAAATAAGAAGGAATAAAGTCCAGTTTGGTTTTAAAGAATCATGGAGAAATGAAGATTATTTCTTTCATAATTTCCCTGTAGATAGAGCTCTTCTATGACTGACTGTTTCACTAAAGCAGGGAAATACAGGGGGTTATCCAGAAAATCATATCAGTTTACTTCCAGTCAGTCCTCTTCTGGGCAAACACATCTTCAACTGCATTTGTATTATATAGTATTTTAAATTATGAATTGTTTTGTCTTCTCAGGTCAGTTTCTTTTAGCCACGTGGGTTTGTTCTCTGTTTATTCCTTCCTCCTTCCCTCTCTTCCTTCTTCTCTCCTGTACTCCCTTTTTTATTTGTGAATTGGAAAGACGATTTCCTTATATATGCTAAACTATGCAATAGCAAAACCCCAAAATATAACTAACGTTTTATGAAGAAGACAATAACGAAAAAAAAATATAGTGGAAAAATCTTAGGAAACTGGAAGGAATTTGGGGGTCTTTCTGTCTCGAAGTAGATTTGGAATGTGAATTTCAGGTTCTCTTTTTTAATGCAGGGTTGCTAGTTGAGCCTTTATTTTGTTTCCAGAAAAACAATCAGCTTACATATTTTTTTAACAAGGTTTTCTTCACCTTTGGAAATTAGTAATGATTAAAAAGAATATTATATAGTTAAGCGATGTCTGATTTTTTTCCTCATGGGTTCACCGTAGTTCAGGTTATAGCCCTGATCTGTTTAATCCTCCAACAATCCTGAGAGGGAGCAAAGGGGCAGATGTTCTTTCCTCATTTCACAGATGAGAAAACTGAGGTTCAAAGATTCAAAGTGAGGTTAAGTGCTTCTGCCAAGGTCATTCTCTGAGGTGAAGCCGGAGCCAGGAATAGCACCTCATCCTCTCGTTTTCTCTCATGTGATTCTCCATCCGCTGACCCACTCTCACTATAAAAACACACTGTACCAGGCCTCACACAATCCCTGAAACGTCCTTTTAGTAGGACACTATAGTAGTGACAAGATTGAACAGATATAAAGAATGCTGTAAAAAAGGACCTGTCTTTTTTGTTGACTCCATCCCATAAACTTCCACAGCCACACTGCATGAGAAACATGAGACATCCATTAAGATCATGTTCCCATTAGTTCCCAAAATCTAGCTAGAACTAGATTTTGCAGAAATTGAAGACACATCTTGTGGCCTGACTGCTGAAAATGAGTGTCTCGGGAGTCAGAGAGGCATCGCTGCTCAACGAAGTCAAGAATGCCCTTTGCTAATTGTTTCTCCTCCATTTCTGAGGGAATTTAAATTCATGATCGGCACCATATATTATACTTCAATACTATTCACCATCCATCTTGTACGTATTTGCAGGAAAGAATGTTGCCCAAGTCATTATATCCCGCCATGATTCACAGTCGTATGACCTTAGGTGGCAGCTCAGCAGGAGCTTACCGGTGCCTTAAATCATCCCTGTTGTGGACATACAAGAGCGTGACCTCCGACTTCCCAAGCTGTCTCTTCATGAAATGAAAATGGAACTGAGAGTTTAGGGGAAAGTTTTGAAAGTGTCTGGCTCTTGTAGTCATCTAATGAGGTCCTCATTTCTAGCTGCTAAGCATGCCCTTTAATTGGTGGTCACTCGAAAATCAATGATAATATAACTGTCCAACTCTTTGGAGCTATTTTTCTCTCTGCTTTCTATCCTGCAAGTGCACGATAAAAGAAAGCACCCATTCAGCCATTATCTTGTGTCACTATTCAGAGATGAGTCTTCCTTTATGTGCTCTTTCAGGAAAGACCTGGGTTGTATTTTTCACTTGCCTTTCAGGCAGAGAGTAGAGTCCTTGGCACAGATTAAGTCCTCAAAAATGTTAGATGCGTGGATGGGTGGGCAGTGGATTGCAGCACATGAGCAGCTACAGTAACATTGTGATTTTTTACTGTACATGACAAGGAAATGACCTCAGTTGGGGAAATAAATGCCTAGCACATATGCCACCACTTTCTTCCCCTTCCATCTTCATTACAGTCCTTACTAATCTATTATGACATTTTTTCCCATTGGGTCTAGATATGACCTCAGGATGCTTGTAGAATATAAACAGTCCTGTGCAATGTAAACCTTGTATAATGTAAACAATGCTTTACTGTTTGATTTGAGTTGGGACACGAGAAGAATCCTATTTTCCGTCCATAACATAGATGTTGGGAATAATAGCTAATGCTTATGTAAACATATAGATTCATAGGATAGAAAAAATAATTTTTAAGAAATGACCTAGTACAGACTCAGGGGGAAAATATATGTTAACTTGATTATAGAAATTTGGTTCAGCCACTCAGCTTCAACCTTCAAAAATCATGTCACTTTTTATTTTAAACCAACATATGAATCCAAGGTATAGCAAAATAAACCATAAACCTTGCAGAACAGGGCCCTTCGAGATACGATCTCGTTAGGACCTGATCCTCCATGGTTGTATCTACACAGAGGGGTAATGCCAGGTCCCCTACGGGGAAGTTGAATTGGAGGAAGAGATAGACATAGAGGTACTATGGATAATTCTAGACTGACATGGTCATCAAGAAGTCCTATGAAAAATAATTTCTGGTGAGTATAGAGTAAATCAGCAATGAGAAATGGAGAGGATTGGAATTAAGTAGACTCATCACTAGTCCATGGTTATTACCAGTGTACCAGTTTAGCAATGAATTACTCAAGGTAGTTGATGTTAGGTAGTCTAACAAACACTCCTGAAAGCCAAGTGTCTTAACTTAATAAATGTTTATTTCTCTTGTCAGAGACCAGTGTGAATTAGGTGGTTCATTCTTAGCAGATTGCTTTCAAGTAGTGAATCAGGAACCCATGCCCCCTCCACCTTGAGGTGTTGTCTTAAATGCATGACTACCTAAACGACAGCAGAAGGGAACATGGGCAATCATGCATAATATCTCCTGGCTGGGCCTGAAAGTGGTAGACCCATACCCTTTCAACAAGAATGCAAAAACTTGACCTCTGCCTGGCTCCAAGGGAGGTTAGAAAAGGTCATTGTTCTGTGTGTCCAGGAAGAGGAGAATGAAATGCATCTCACTGTGTCATCCATAGCTGAAGGCAGGTAATCTGTGAGAGAGAGCAATGTTTGCAGATGGTGATACATGAAGATTGAGGAAGATTGATTTCTCAGTCATTGAGGAGTACTGTTCCATCTAACTGAGTTCGGAATGGTAATAAAGTCATCCACTGAAAACTTACCAATCTAGTTTGTGTGCAAGATATTATGAATTATAGTCTTACCGTTAATTTAGCAGACCCACAAATATTTACATCTACCAAGCACCGTGCTGGCAACTGCCGCTTACCAGTACTTCTTTCCTGGGCCCTGGATAATTTCCAGTAGCTGGTATCAGGATCTAAGCTATCCACTTGTTGTGGACACTCGTCCCCTTGCAGCCCTCTCACAGGAGCCTTTAACCATTCGTGGCCAAAAACAAAGGAAATGGGCAAGAGTTACTGCTCTGCTTATCAGAAAGTGTCTCCTAAAGTCTTGTCTCCTAAATCATTTTTCTGGCCCCTTTATAGTAATTCTTTCTTTATTCACATTTCTTGGCCTACTGAACGCTATAATCAAATCCTCCCTCAATTTTCTTTTTTCTGAAGTATATAAAACTACATTTTCTTCAGCCTTTTTTTTAAAAAATGATAATTATCTTGTTTATTTGTATTTGGAAAATCTAATGAGATCACATATTTAAAAATCACATACTATCAAAAGATAAATAGTAGTAGTAATTCCTTCTGGAATATTTTTGCCCCTCCTCCAACCAACGTTAGGTCCCTTACCCCTTTTCTTAGCAACTTTTATTAATTTCTTATGTGTCTATCAGAAGTTTTTTGTGGCAAAGGTACATGTGTATGTTTCAGAGGTTGCTGTTGTCATGAATTCACAGAAGCCAGAGCCTGGAAAGCATTAAGTGGTCCTGAGCACCCCATTTCCAATGAGAGAGCGTAGCAGTGCTCAAACGGCTGGGTGTCCTATAATTCAACTCAATTCTGGCACTATCTACCTGTAGATAGCATCAGATCTCGCATGTTAAGGGCTCAGTCCAGCAGGAATGCACACACACACACTTCAGGTGCCAGTCACCAAGTATATGTTGTCACCTGTGCTTCTGACCCTTGTACCACAGATCAGAGGTTCCAACGAACCCCTTCTTAGCCTTTAATTAATTTGCTCAAGTGACTCATAGAACTCACAGAAATATTCTATTAACTAGATTAACCGGTGTATTATAAAATGATAAAACTCAGCAACAGCCAGATAGAAAACATGTATAGGATGAGGTATGGGGAGAAAGCATGGAAGCCCACTCTCCCCAAATCTCCATGTGCTCACCAACTGGGAAGCTCCCTGAACCCTGTCGTTGGGGGTTTATGGAGGCTTCAGTACACAGGTGTGACTGAATAACTCATTGGCCATGGGCGATTGAGCTCAATCTTGGGTGGCTCTTCCCTGCCCTGGGGGCAAGGGGGTGGGACTGAAAGTTCCAACCTCTAATCACAAGGCTGCCTGCTCCCATCCTTAGGTGCTTTTGGAAGATCACCTTGTTAACATAACAAAAGACACCATTATCATCTCGTCACATAGGAAATCCCAAGGGTTTTAGAAACTCTGTGGCAGAAACTGGGACAGAGACCAAAAATATAATTCTTATTACTCCCAAATCACAGTTATCTAGGTAAATGTTTGTATCACCCCAAACAGGCAGTAGTCACCAGGGAAAATAAGTTAATTGCCAGTCTTTTCTATTAATTTTTAAAAATCAGATTTAAGAAGAGAATTTTTTTAATGGCCAGTGAAAATGTCTCTTACTTTAGCTCTTGCCTTTTTCTACTTATTATTTATTTTTTCAATTTTTAGTTTAGTTTTGAAAAGTGTCTTTAAGTTATTTTAAGGTTAGAACCGAACCTTCCAGGGTTAAAAAAATATTGCGTCTCTTGAAAGAGATTATTTTAGACTTAGTGAAATGGATTTGATGCTAGAGAACATGTGACATCATACATTTGACCTTTTTGAAATGGTTTACATTATATCAGCTACATTTTAAGTCCAGCAACTGTAACCAAAAAAAAGAAAGAAAAAACCCTACTAATGAAGGCAACTTTGCAGATTGATGGCATTAGATTATCAATTAAGATCTCAGTTTTAAACCAGATTTTTCCTCTAAATAGTGATCCAAAGAACACTAGTTTTACGGTCATTCTAATTAGTCAGACAGCCTTCTGATTGTTTAGTGCCTTCACTTGAAGTTTGTTAAATATTTTTGACGATCACCTATGCTCCCATGGGACATTAGTGAATGTGAAGTCAACAAAAAAGAAAAAAAAAGTAAGAAAAAGGATTTTGTAGTAAAATAAACTTGAGAAATCCTGGGTTCAGTAAATTTAAACATGTTTCGTGACTGGAGGACTTTTGAGATGTGGAATGAGCTATAATGTGCTCTGTGAATTTCACTCTTAAGTAGAGTTTTGTCTGAAGTGTTTTTAAACTTTATTTGGCTCTACAACCCTTTGTCAGTGGAACATTTTAAAGGACTCTTTGTTTCTAGCAACTTTGGAAAATGTTGTTCTGGTCTCAGTTAAGCCCTTGAAATCTTAGCATTTGGAAGGAGATCCACACACAAGCTCAACCAATTTCTGGTACAGAAATCTACCATGTATCCATGCTATAGGCTCACTCAGCTGTGGATGAGTATTTTGATAACAAAATGCTCACTACCCATAAATCAACTGATTCTATAGTTGGAATGCTGGTCTGTTAGGAGGTTTTAACTTTTTAAGTGCCTTTTACTATTAGAAAATTTTAAGTTTTAAAATTTTGTCTATTGGACCTAGATCTGATCTCTGGATTAAGATAAGTCCTACTCAAGTAAAAGAATCTTTATTTTTCAAGGATGATTTGTACATGAAAAAAAAAATGCATATACTTAAAATCATCTGTAAATAGTGACTGAAGAGTAATTGAAAATACATTTGAAAATAATTTTCATTTGAAATTTATGTCAAAATATGTTATTATATAAACGAATCCAGTATATTTTCTCTTATAGCCAGTAAAATTTAGGTTAAATTTTAATTAAGCACAAGTGCTACAATTAAAAAAAAGAATTACATTCTGTTTCGAGTGATTATTTCAGCAAAACTGGTTTATGGGACAGTAAACTGTCCTTCACTGCATGTTCAATGTTAGCAGCTCAAACAGGCTAATTCTGGTAAAAATTCAACAGTTTTCCAAGGCCTTCTCTTAATTATTTGATACTCAATTGTTTTTTCTTTTACTTCTATTGTATCTCTTTTTTAAATTGTTAACTACACATCCTCATTTATCAATGGCTTTGTATGTTTAACCCAGCAGATCTCTGGTATTATTTACAATGGCTTCAGGATATTATATCTTTAAAATTCAGAATTTCACTTTAAAGTTGATTTGAATTTTATTTCTATTATACGGTATTATGTTTATGTTATGAATCCATCAGTAAGTAATTTTCTGAAACAGGATGAGCAGTTTGCTGACTTAGAAGGGCTGGAATCTATAGACACCTTAAAATTAGGATGTAGATAACGAATAGTTGGATGACAAGAAACCCTGTTATATGAAAACAGGAATAATAATGAGTGTTCCAAATCTTATCTTTTCTGTTCTTACTTTTCTCCAAAGGTTAGTTCTAGAGTCCTTAATTCTCCATTCAGTATTAAATGACTGACTATTTGCAGCCATCCCACCATTCTCCCCACTTCTGGGTCTGAGTTTGATAAACCTTTTGGTTTCATCCTTTATTTGTGAAGTAGTGTTCCTAGTCAAGCCAGAAGGCTGTTCCATTAAAGGTTTAGCATTTTAGTGATTTTAGTAGTAAGGGTAAGGATAAGTGGTCTTCAGCCCGTCACAGTCTTCCACCCAACCTTTCTTCATATGAATTTCCTGCAGTAGAAAAATTAGACAACCAGGCTGAATGATTGAGTCCCTGACTAGGACTAGCAATGAACTACTCAGCCCTGGCTTCCTGGGCATGCCATCCTTCAAAAACAGCCTGCCAGATGGACTCTCAATCCCCTAGCTTGGCATTCAAGATACTCATACTCTAATCCACCAAAATCCACTTCCAGTAGTTCTCCCCACTTCTTTCATACAGCAAATATCCATTCACCCAACTGCATTCACTTATCTGGAGTGCAAGTTCTTTTCCTTATATTCCAATATATCCCTATTTCATCTGCCTAGGAAGTCTTTCAACTTCTTCACAATCTTAAATCCTACATGGTCTTTACTTTCCTACCTTTACAACTTGACCTTAAAAAAATTTTTGCTTTCCAAGATCTATAAGTCAATCAGTCAATAAACCATTAATAAGTTCATAGGCTGCTTCAATACAGTTCTCCTCAATACAAATACAGTTGTCAATCCTTAATAATAACAGCTTATATTTGATCACATAGAAATGTATTTTAACTCACATATTTGTTATCTAAAATGATAGTGTAGCACTCTTCATTTTGTTGGTTATTTTCACATATTTTAATGTCAGTATCACCTCTTTGAAGACCTAAAGTATATGTTGTCCATTTTTTCAGTATTTTAGTGTCCTGCCCTGTTTTACACTTAGTGGGTGTTCAATAAATGACTTCGACACTTCACAGAATGGAGAAAATTTTCCCAAATCCTACAAGCGTTGACCCTCTCTGACTTTGCACATCACTTGTTAATGGCAGCTGGGTAGTTGTGTTTGATAGAAATTCAAGAAAAAATTTCTACATGTTTCAAGACCAAAGCCACAGTCATATGAGGACCTTAGTCAGCATCATGAATATATTTTTAAACATATACAATGGAGAATTGCACTTTTATGATTTTGTGATGAATCACATGTAAACAGTCATTCACATTTTATTTATTATTATTATTTTTAAATATCTTTATTGGAGTATAATTGCTTTACAATGGTGTGTTAGTTTCTGCTTTATAACAAAGTGAATCAGCTCTACATATACATATATCCCCACATCTCCTCCCTCTTGCATCTCCCTCCCACCCTCCCTATCCCACCCCTCTAGGTGGTCAAAAGCACTGAGCTGATCTCCCTGTGCTTTGTGGCTACTTCCCACTAGCTGTCTATTTTACATTTGGTAGTGTATATATGTCCATGCCACTCTCTCTTTGTCCCAGCTTACCCTTCCCCCTTCCTATGTCCTCAAGTCCATTCTCTATGTCTGCGTATTGATTCCTGTCCTGCCCCTAGGTTCTTCAGAACGATTTTTTCTTTCTTTCTTTCTTTTTTCTTTTAGATTCCATATATATGTGTTAGCATATGGGATTTGTTTTTCTCTTTCTGACTTACTTCACTTTGTATGACAGACTCTAGGTCAATCCACCTCACTATGAATAACTCAATTTCGTTTCTCTTTACAGCTGAGTAATATTCCATTGTATATATGTGCCACATCTTCATTATCCATTCATCTGTCGCTGGACACTTAGGCTGCTTCCATGTCCTGGCTATTGTAAACAGAGCTTCAAAGAACATTCTGGTACATGTCTCTTTTTGAATGATGATTTTCTCAGGGTATATGCCCAGCAGTGGGATTGCTGGGTCGTATGGTAGTTCTATTTTTAGTTTTTTAAGGACCCGACATACGGTTCTCCATAGTGACTGTATCAATTTATATTCCCACCAACAGTACAAGAGTGTTCCCTTTTCTCCACACCCTCTCCAGCATTTATTGTTTGTAGATTTTTTTTGATCATGGCCATTCTGACCGGTGTGAGGTGATACCTCACTGCACTTTTGATTTGCATTTCTCTAATGATTAGTGATGTTGAACATCCTTTCATGGGTTTGTTGTCAATCTGTATATTTTCTTTGGAGAAATGTCTGTTTAGGGCTTCTGCCCATTTTGGGATTGGCTTGTTTGTGTTTTTGATGTTGAGCTGCATGAGCTGCTTGTGTATTTTGAGATTAATCCTTTGTCGGTTTCTTCATTTGCAAATATTTTCTCCCATTCTCAGGATTGTCTTTTCATCTTGTTTATGGTTTGCTTTGCTGTGCAAAAGCTTTTAAGTTTCATTAGGTCCCATTTGTTTATTTTTGTTTTTATTTCCATTTCTCTAGGAGGTGGGTCAAAAAGGATCTTGCTGTGATTTATGTCATAGAGTATTCTGCCTATGTTTTCCTCTAAGAGTTTTATAGCGTCTGGTCTTACATTTAGGTCTTTAATCCATTTTGAGTTTATTTTTGTGTATGGTGTTAGGGAGTGTTCTAATTTCATTCTTTGACATGTAGCTGTCCAGTTTTCCCAGCACCATTATTGAAGAGGCTGTCTTTTCTCCATTGTCTATTCTTGCCTCCTTTATGAAAAATAAGGTGACCATATGTGCGTGGGTTTCTCTCTGGGCTTTCTATCCTGTTCCATTGATGTGTATTTCTGTCTTTGTGCCAGTACCATACTGCCTTGGTTACTGTACCTTTGTAATATAGTCTGAGGCCTGGGAGCGTAATTCCTCTAGCTCTGTTTTTCTTTCTCAAGATTGCTTTTGGTATTCAGGGTCCTTTGTGTTTCCATACAAATTGTGAAATTTTTTGTTCTAATTCTGTGAAAAATGCTGTTGGTAGTTGGATAGGTATTGCATTGAATCTGTAGATTGCTGTGGGTAGTATTGTCATTTTCACAATGTTGATTCTTCCAATCCAAGAACATGGTATATATCTCTCCATCTGTTTGTATCATGTTTAATTTCTTTCCTCAGTGTCTTACCGTTTTCTGCATAAAGGTCTTTTGTCTCCTTAGGTAGGTTTATTCCTAGGTATTTTATTCTTTTTGTTGCAGTGGTAAATGGGAG
Source organism: Delphinus delphis (assembly GCF_949987515.2). Classification (NCBI taxonomy): domain Eukaryota; kingdom Metazoa; phylum Chordata; class Mammalia; order Artiodactyla; family Delphinidae; genus Delphinus; species Delphinus delphis. Next base: position 27,715,668 of record NC_082694.2, on the reverse strand, counting down.
TGTTTCCTTAATTTGTGTTTCAGATTTTTCATTATTAGTGTATAGGAATGCAAGAGATTTCTGTTCATTTATTTTGTATCCTGCTATATAACCAAATTCATTGATTAGCTCTAGTAATGTTCTGGTAGCATCTTTAGGATTCTCTATGTATAGTATCATGTCATCTGCAAACAGTGACAGCTTTACTTCTTCTTTTCCAATTCGGATTCCTTTTATTTCTTTTTCTTCTCTGATTTCTGTGGCTAGAACTTGCAAAACTATGTTGAATAATAGTGGTGAGAGTGAACAACCTTGTCTTGTTCCTCATCTTAGAGGAAATGGTTTCAGTTTTTCACCATTGAAAACGGTGTTGGCTGTGGGTTTGTCATATATGGCCTTTATTATGTTGAGGCAAGTTCCCTCTATGCCTACTTTCTGGAGGGTTTTTATCGTAAATGGGTGTTGAATTTTGTGGAAAGCTTTTCCTGCATCTATTGAGATGATCATATGGTTTTTCTCCTTCTATTTGTTAATATGGTTTATCACATTGATTGATTTGCACATATTGAAGAATGCTTTCATTCCTGGGATAAACCCCACTTGATCATGGTGTAGGATCCTTTTAATGTGCTGTTGGATTCTGTTTGCTAGTATTTTTTTGTGTGTGTGAGGTATGCGGGCCTCTCACTGTTGTGGCCTCTCCCGTTGCAGAGCACAGGCTCTGGACGCGCAGGCTCAGCGGCCATGGCTCACGGGCCCAGCCACTCCGCGGCATGTGGGACCTTCCCGGACCGGGGCACGAACCCGTGTCCCCTACATCGGCAGGCGGACTCTCAACCACTGTGCCACCAGGGAAGCCCCTGTTTGCTAGTATTTTGTTGAGGATTTTTGCATCTATGTTCATCAGTGATATTGGTCTGTAGTTTTCTTTCTTTGTGACATCTTTGTCTGGTTTTGGTATCAGGGTGATGGTGGCCTCGTAGAATGAGTTTGGGAATGTTTCTCCCTCTGCTATATTTTGGAAGAGTTTGAGAAGGATAGGTGTTAGCTCTTCTCTAAATGTTTGCTAGAACTCGCCTGAGAAACCATCTGGTCCTGGGCTTTTGTTTGTTGGAAGATTTTTAATCACAGTCTCTATTTCAGCACTTCTGATTGGTGTCTTTATATTTTCTATTTCTTCCTGGTTCAGTCTCAGAAGGTTGTGCATTTCTAAGAATTTGTGTGTTTCTTCCAGGTTGTCCATTTTATTGGCATGGCGTTGCTTGTAGTGATCTCTCATGATCCATTGTATTTCTGCAGTGTCTGTTGTTGCTTCTCCTTTTTCATTTCTAATTCTATTGATTTGAGTCTTCTTCCTTTTTTTCTTAATGAGTCTGGCTAATGGTTTATCAATTTTGTTTATCTTCTCAAAGAACCAGCTTTTAATTTTATTGATTTTTGCTCTCGTTTCCTTCATTTGTTTTTCATTTATTTCTGATCTGATTTTTATGATTTCTTTCCTTCTGCTAACTTTGGGGGTTTTTTTGTTCTTCTTTCCCTATTTGCTTTAAGTGTAAGATTAGATTGTTTATTTGAGTTGTTTCTTCCTTCTTGAGGTAGGCTTGTATTGCTATAAACTGCCCTCTTACAACTGCTTTTGCAGCATCCCATAGGTTTTGCGTCCTCGTGTTTTCATTGTCATTCGTTTCTAGGTGTTTTTTGATTTCTTCAGTGATCTCTTGGTAATTTAGTAACATATTGTTTAGCCTCCATGTTTTTGTATTTTTTACAGTTTTTTTCCTGTAATTGATATCTAGTCTTGTAGCATTATGGTCAGAATAGGTACTTGATACGATTTTAATTTTCTTACATTTACCAGGGCTTGACTTGTTGCAAGTCAATATATGATCTATCCTGGAGAATGTTCCATGAGCACTTGAGAAGAAAGTGTATTCTGTTCTTTATGGATGGAATGTTCTATAAATATCAATTAAGTCCATCTTGTTTAATGTGTCATTTAAAGCTTGTGTTTCCTTATTTATTTTCATTTTGGATGATCTGTCCTTTGGTGAAAGTGGGGTGTTAAAGTCCCCTCCTATGATTGTGTTACTGTTGATTTCCCCTTCTATGGCTGTTAGCATTTGCCTTATGTATTGAGGTGCCCCTATTTTAGGTGCGTAAATATTTATAATTGTTATATCTTCTTCTTGGATCGATCCCTTGATCATTATGTAGTGTCCTTCTTTGTCTCTTGTAATAGTCTTTATCTTAAAGTCTATTTTGTCTGATATGAGAATTGCTATTCCAGCTTTCTTTTGATATCCATTTGCATGGAATATCTTTTTCCATCCCCTCACTTTCAGTCTGTATGTGTCCCTAGTATGTGTCTGAAGTGGTTCCTTTGTAGACAGCATATATAGGGGTTTTGTTTTTGTGTCCATTCAGCCAGTCTATGTCCTTTGGTTGGAGCATTTAATTCATTTACATTAAGATAGTTATTGATATGTATGTTCCTATTCTCATTTTCTTAATTCTTTTGGGTTTGTTATTGGAGGTTTTTTTCCTTCTCTTGTGTTTCCTATCTAGAGAATTTCCTTTAGCATTTGTAGTAAAGCTGGTTTTGTGGTGCTGAATTCTCTTAGCCTTGGCTTGTCTGTAAAGGTTTTAATTTCTCTGTCAAATCTGAATGAGATCCTTGCTGGGTAGAATTATCTTGGTTGTAGGTTTTTCCCTTTCATCACTTTGAATATGTCTTGCCACTCCCTTCTGGCTTGCAGAGTTTCTGCGGAAAGGTCAGTTGTTAACCTTATGGGGATTCCCTTGTATGTTATTTGTTGTTTTCCCTTGCTGCTTTTAATATTTTTTCTTTGTATTTAATTGTTGATAGTTTGATTAATATGTGTCTTGGCATGTTTCTCCTTGGATATTTCCTGTATGGCACTGTCTGCGCTTCCTGGACTTGATTGCCTATTTCCTTTCCCATATAAGGGAAGTTTCCAACTGTATTCTCCTCAAATATTTTCTCAGTCCCTTTCTTTTTCTCTTCTTCTTCTGCGACCCCTATAATTCGAATGTTGGTGTGTTTAGTGTTGTCCCAGAGGTCTCTGAGACTGTCCTCAATTCTTTTTATTGTTTTTTCTTTATTCTGCTCTGCAGTAGTTATTTCTACTATTTTATCTTCCAGGTCACTTTTCTGTTCTTCTGCCTCAGTTAGTCTGCTATTGATTCCTTACAGAGAATTTTTAATTTCATTTATTGTGTTCTTCATCATTATTTGTTTGCTCCTTAGTTCTTCTAGGTCCTTGTTAAACGTTTATTGTATTTTCTCCATTCTATTTCCAAGCTTTTGGCTCATGTTTACTATGATTACTCTGAGTTCTTTTTCAGGTGGACTGCCTATTTCCTCCTCATTTGTTTGGTCTGGTGGGTTTTTCCTTGTTCCTTCATCTGCTGTGTATTTCTCTGTATTCTCATTTTGCTTAACTTACTGTGTTTGGGGTCTCCTTTTTGCAGGCTGCAGGTTCGTAGTTCCTGCTGTTTTTGGTGTCTGCCCCCAATGGCTAAGGTAGGTTCAGTGGGTTGTGTAGGCTTCCTGGTGGATGGGAGTGGTGCCTGTGTTCTGGTGGATGAGGCTGCATCTTGTCTTTCAGGTGGGCAGGACCACATCCTGTGGTGTGTTTTGGGGTGTCTGTGACCTTATGATTTTAGGCAGCCTGTGTGCTAATGGGTGGAGTTATGTTCCTCTCTTGCTAGTTGTTTGGCATAGGGTTTCCAGCACTGTAGCTTGCTGGTCGTTGAGTGGAGCTGGGTGTTAGCGTTTAGATGGAGATCTCTGGGAGAGCTTTCGCCTTTTGATATTACGTGGTGCCGGGGGGGGGGTGTCTCTCGTGGACCTATGTCCTGAACTTGGCTCTCCTGCCTCAGAGGCACAGGCCTGACACCCTTCAGAGCACCCAGACCCTGTCAGCCACACGGCTCAGAACAAAAGGGAGAAAAAAAAGAAAGAAAGAAAGTAAAAAATAAATAAAATAAAGTTATTAAAATAAAAAAATATTAAAAATTTAAAAAAATTAAAAAGTAATTTAAAAAAAGAAAGAAAGAAAGAAGAGAGCAACCAAACCAAAAAAGAAATCCACCAATGATAACAAGCCCCATAAACTATACTAAAAAGCAAAAAAACAAAAGACGTACAGACAGAACCATAGGACAAATGGTATAAGCAAAGCTATACAGACAAAATCACAGAAAGTCCACCGCCTCAATTTTGGGATGATTCATTGTCTATTCAGGTATTCCACTGCTGGGATAGATTTCCCTTTTTCTTCTTTGTTCACACAGCTCCTGGGGCTCAGCTTTGGATTTGGCCCCGCCTCTGCGTGTAGGTCACCTGAGGGCGTCTTTTCTTCACCCAGACAATACAGGGTTAAAGGAGCAGCTGCTTCGGGGGCTCTGGCTCACTCAGGCCGGGGGGAGGGTGGGGTACGGAGTGTGGGGCGAGCCTGCTGCAGCAGAGGCCAGCGTGATGTTGCACCAGCCTGAGGCGCGCCGTGCGTTCTCCTGCGGAAGTTGTCCCTGGAATTCGGGACCCTGGCAATGGCGGGCTGCAAAAGCTCCCGGGAGGGGAAGTGTGGACAGTGGCTTGTGCTTTCACACAGGATTCTTGGTGGCTGCAGCAGCAGCCTTAGCATCTTATGCCTGTTTCTGGGGTCCGCGCTGATAGCCGCGGCTCGCGCCCATCTCTGGAGCTCGTTTTGGCAGTGCTTTATTAATCCCCTCTCCTTGTGCACCCCGAAACAGTGGTGTCTTGCCTCTTAGGCAGATCCAGACATTTTCCTGGACTCTCTCCCAGCTAGCTGTGGCACACTAGCCCCCTTCAGGCTGTGTTCACACAGCCAACCCCAGTCCTCTACCTGGGATCTCACCTCTGAAGCCCGAGCCTCAGCTCCCAGCCCCCACCTGCCCTGGCAGGTGAGCAGAGAAACCTCTGAGGCTGGTGAGTGCTGGTCAGCACCGATCTGTGCGGGATGCTGTCCGCTTTGCCTTTCGCACCCCTGTTGCTGTGCTCTCCTCCGTGTCTCCAAAGCTTCCCCCCACCCACTGCTCCCTGTCTCTACCAGTGAAGGGGCTTCATAGTGTGTGGAAACTTTTCCTCCTTCACAGCTCCCTCCCAAAGGTGCAGGTCCCATCCCTATTCTTTTGTCTCTGTTTTTTCTTTTTTCTTTTGCCCTACCCAAGTACGTGGGGAGTTTCTTGCCTTTTGGGAAGTCTGAGGTCTTCTGCCAGTGTTCAGTAGGTGTTCTGTAGTTGTTCCACATGTATATGTATTTCTGATGTGTTTGTGGAGAGGAAGGTGATCTCCACGTCTTACTCCTCTGCCATCTTGAAGGTTCATTCATATTTTAAATACTCTTCAGAGCACAATTTTTAAACTTCTATTTCTCGAAACATAATTATTTAATAATTAAGAGGTGTCAAAATATTACAGTTGGTTTTTCTTGTCATTCTGTTTGTTTGTTTGATCCCATATTGTATCTTGGAGATTTGGGGGCAACTTATATTCTGTGGCAGTATACAGTATATATGCACAATGTTTTAAAAATCTGATGTATAAATATTGAGTTTTACTGTCACCTAGATGGCAGATATGCAAAAAATAAATTCATTAAAATAATTCTAATGTCCTGGTTTTAAGATAGGGAGCACTTTCTCAATGTTCATCTCCTCACATAGTCATAAAGTTTCCTACTTTAACAAAAGTCACTTGGTTCTCTGCGCACCAATGAACTTGAATGTTAAATTTACAAGTTCATGCTAATGTGTTCTCTGCTAAATTTGGGAAATTTTCTTTCTGTGTATCCATTGATATTTCACTATTTATCATGGTGGTGTAAATGCTTGGGTTAGCTTGACCTAAAGGCATCCAAATTCATGGAAATGAATGTGGAAATGGGACGATATAATTAAATATCACAATTAATGGGCTTGATGCTCCTATTTCATTCTTCACACAAACATATTAAAAGTAGATTTTTTTTTTTATTACGTAAGACTTGGTTCTATATATAGTTCAGCCAGAAGTAAAATTATTCCTAAATCACCCTGTCTCTCAACCTAATTCATCAGCTTCAGCCTGTACACATAATGACAGTCAGACCTTGATTGGCTTTTTTCTCTCCCAACTGGTGGTGTAGACAGCAAACAGGATCCCTGTCTGAGAAGAGTTTGTGTATAGACCCAGAGAAAAATTTTAACATGGCACTGTTGTTTATGTTATGATCAACCAAATTTATTGATCCAGTCATTTATTTATTTGTTCTTACAAAGTCCTGTATTCATCCATCCAGCACATTTCCTGAATACTTAGCATGCACCAAATACTGAAACTACAGTAATAAGCAAAACAGACATAGCCCACGTAGTCCCGCATTTCATAATTTGGAAAGCACAGCTGGACTAGAGTTACCCTTAGGAAAAATACGTTCAAATATAATTAGATAATCACACAAATATGTGAAATGAATAATAAACATATGATGCTGTAAAAGCAACGAGACCCAGTATTTTCAGGAGGTCAAAGAAAGGCTTTTTTGTGTCAGTGCCATTTGAACTGAGATGGGAAGGACGCATTAACTAAGCAGTGGCGCTGATGGGGAAAGTAATCACTAGCTATCTGACCTCAGACAGGTTACTTAACCAGTTTATGCATCAGTTTTCTCATCTATCAAATGACAAGGCTAATAGTACCTACTTTATAGAGTCTGGTGAGGATTTGGTAAGAGTTTAGGAACTATGTTCACTACATGGGCTCTATGTAAATATTACATATTGTTGTTACATGGCATTTTTACCCATAGTTTGCTAAGTTAGAAACATACTGAAGAAAATAAAAATAATTAAGTAATACGGAATGTTGATTTCAGACTTATTCAAAGTAAGATGCAAGTGATAAATAAAACTTTCCATACAAAAAGTCACAATTCAGGTAGGGAGACAACATGGAAAATGTTGAAAGCGATGAAAATGATGATGTGAACTGCTTACAATATATGCATTATGAAATGACACCTAGGAAAACTGGAAATCAATGAAGTTGTGTTAATTGCTATTTTTTCTGGAAAGGGAAGATGGATGCTTGCAATAAACTTAAATGAAAGATTTTTAAAAATGGTGCCCTGGGAACAGAGCGGCACAAAAGCATGCCCATAATTTTGTGGCTTGGGCTGAAGCATTTCTCAGATGTCCTTGAAAGTTTCCAAAGACAGTCTTTCCTCAGGAAAGTATTTCTCCTGTGAGTAAATAATGTTCTTGCCTAGAAATGAAATGCAGTAATATATTACATTGCAAGTGAACTGTTAGCAAGACTGGCAGCAGAAGTTCAGAAACAAATGTCACATTGCAGTCTAGAGTTTGAGGCTCTGTATCTGAACTTCCATAACTTCTAAAGGGATGCCCTTTGTATGAAATCAAAATAGTCCAGAGAAGAATTTTGACTTCTCTTTACTTAACTATTAGAAGGATTTATTTGGAATTATTATTGTGTCATGCATGTTCTGCCTTAACTTTTCTGTGGTTGAGTTGCACAATTGATAAGCTAAGGTTTCTTTTCACCATAAAAAGGCTCCTTTTAAGGAGTCCTATAATAATGACATTTAAAATACTTGCTTGCTTTTGAAGAAAGCTTCATGCTTGGGCTTCCCTGGTGGTGCAGTGGTTGAGAGTCCGCCTGCCGATGCAGGGGACACAGGGTCTTGCCCCGGTCCGGGAAGGTCCCACATGCCGTGGAGCGGCTGGGCCCGTGAGCCCTGGCTGCTGAGCCTGCGCATCCAGAGCCTGTGCTCCGCAACAGGAGAGGCCACAACAGTGAGAGGCCCACGTACCGAAAAAAAAAAAAAAAAAAGAAAGCTTCATGCTTTCCAAAGTGCTTTATAAACGCATTTCTATGAGGCAGGTGGAACATGTCCTGTCAACAGTATTTTACAGAAAAGAAAATGGAGGCCGTAAAGGAAAGCTGCTTGGTCAAGGTCATTCAGTGCATTAGGCGAGTTTTCATCACAGGAGTCCTCACAGTTGAGCAGGGAATCCAGCAGGGAAAGCTTAAGGCTTTAGTCTATCTTTACACAAGTATTTTTGCATAAATGAAAAATTTACCCAAAATGAAGTGCATTAGGTACCTAGTACTGCCTTCTTGTTCCTTAGAGTCTAGTGAGGGATATAGACTGAGCATATTCTATCCCAATGAAGATAACTTAGATTATTCTGAGGATGATCACTTGGGCTTCAGAATCTGAATTCCAGCTTGACCCCTTCCATGAAGGAAGTTACTTAATCTTTCAGAGCCTGTTTCTCCATCCCTTAAATGGCAATTTGAATGCTCTCTCATATGTTTATTAACTCATTTACTTAACAAAGCACCTGCTAGATCTCAAGTACTCTGCTAAGAATGGTGAGGCTTTTCTAGGAAGCCAGAAGGCATCCTCCAGTGGATAGCGGAGGTCAAGAGAGGTTAGAGTTAACATTTGAATTTGACAGTGGGAGAAGATGAAAGGTTCACACAGCAAGGAAAAGAGAAAAAGACTATTATACAGGTTAAAGAGCTAGACCTGGAGATATTTGGAGTGACAAAATTTCTGAATTTTGATGTACCATACTTCCTGCCTCAGTTTCCACATCTTGGAAATGGGAATAATGATTAAACATGTTTCACAGTATTCATTTGGTAGAGATTAAATGAGGATTAAATAAGCATGGAAAGTGGCATAGGACAAATTTGATAAATTATTATGTATGAAAGTGTGTATAAATAAAATCAATTGCCATGACCCCTCTTCGTACCGAGTGATCACAGCACGCTTTAATTTTCTAGCTGAGTCTGGATATGGATTCGTAACTTTATTCAAACAGTGTATCAGGCACCACTTAACCTTTGGATTGGCTGGAAATTTTTGCTCCTCTGCTCTAATACAATTTAATTTTAATTTTGGTTTTTAAGGTACATGGGTATAAATAAGAAGAGTGTTAAAGAAATGTATTTCAGATTTTAAATTCAAAAATGTAGAAAAACTTTCTTTTACTATTTTTCATTTTACCTTTGGGTGCACTGATCAGCTACTTTTTCTTCTGCACCCAGGCAAAAGGGATTCTGAAGAAAACACTTTAAATTTTTGATTTCATATATAAGATAGTGGGAGCCTCTGCCTGCTTGATTTACATTTGTGCTCACCTTCCACTTTATGTGGGAGGGGGCATACGAGTAAAGGAAACTTTTATATGATTTCAAGTTATTTAATTCCTGATATTATATTTAGCCATGGTAGAGTGTTATGATTCGCCTACAACATCCATCCTTCCTTTTCTTGTACCTTACCTTGTTCAGAGAGGACTTGTGCCTGTTCTGCTTTGAATTTCTCAACCAGTTCAGCTGCTAAAATCACAGGTGAAGCTTAGTTTCTGCTGATTTAATCCACCCAATCGAGATAGAGTTTCTCATTTTATTCAGCAAATATTTACTATGCCTTCAAAAAAGATTTTTTAAAAAAATGCATGGTCTTATTTGCTAATGCTGCTGGGAATTAATTAATTAAGTTTTAGGTTCACAGTAAAATTGAGCACACGGTACAGAGATTTCCCACACATTCCTCTGGTGGGAATGTAATAAATTGGTACAGCCACTGTGGAAAACAGTACGGAGGTCCCTCAAAAGCTAAAAATAGAATTACCATATGATCCAGCAAGCCCACTCCTGGGCATATATCCAGACAAAACTATAATTCAAAAAGATACATGCACCCCAATGTTCGCAGCATCATAGAGGCGTTATTTACGATTGCCAAGACGTGGAAACAACCTGTGTCCATCAACAGATCAATGGATAAAGAAGATTTTATATATATATATATATATATATATATATATATATAAAATATATATATAATTTAAATTTATATATTTGCATACATATATATATAAATACTACTCAGCCATAAAAAAGAATGAAATTAATTTTGCCATTTGCAGCAACATGGATGGACTTGGAGGGCATTATTCTAAGAGAAACAAGTCAGACAGAGGAAGATAAGTACTGTATGATATTGCTTATATGTGGAATCTAAGAAATAAAACAAACTAGTGAATATAACATAAAAGAAGCAGACTCACAGATATAGAGAACAAACTAGTAATTGCCAGTGGGGGAGGGGGGAAAGGCAATTTAAGAGTTGGAATTGGGAAGTGGGAAGTACAAACTATTTGGTGTAAAGTAGGCTCCAGGATGTATTGTACAACAGGGGGAATATAGCCAATATTTTGTAATAAATGGAAAGTAGTCTTTAAAATTGTATAAAAATATTTTCTTTTTTTAAAAAGATACTTCTTAGCTGATAGAAGCTTTAGAAGTCTACAGAGGCAGATAATTTTTAAATTGCAGCATATAACTTCTGGAGCCTGGCTGACATTCTCATAGGAAGCCGCATGAAAATTACTTTCAAAGGCATTCATCACCTTAGCTTGCAGGAGTCTGTTCCTTCAGTGTGTATTAGTCCATGGTGCATCCTTACTTTGACTTATCTGTGAGGTTCACTTCTCGCCCCCAGGAACAAAGCCTGCAGAGGGGCAACTTGTTTGGCTTGGGAGCCTGCCCAATATGAAAAGTTTGCAGGCAAAATCAGAAAGAACAGCTGCAGGAGGAGAGATGAGGGTTGCCGACAGCTAATGATTCAGAAGGCAATTTGCATGAGAGCCTTCTGCTTAACAGGAGGCAGCATGTGCTGGGCAGTGGTTTACCATCCACTGCCAAGCTGGTTTCTTCACCCTGAGTCCTCATTCCATCAAAACACGTGTCCTGAGGGAACGCCCAGCCACCAGCTTCCACTTACCTGAGTTAGCATGACCTGCCATCTAGAATTTCAGAGAGCTTTTCATTTATTAACTCACATGAATCTACTTTATCCTGAGGCTCTGGATACTAGTCCCATGCAAACTGACTTAATAACAAACATTTAAGTGCAAATCCAAGGTCATCTAGATAATATTCTTTGACAGCTTATTGCATATGAGGCACTGCACTGTGCACTTTTTATACCATATCGGACTTCATAACAGACCTCTGAAGTGGGTGGTTAAGTTTCCTGCCAAGGGATCCATACACAAGAAATGATAATCAGAAAAGACCAAAGTATTATTTATTACTAGTGAGCTAGCCGCTGTTACTTCATTTTGGAATTCTAATTGAGGCTTTCCTTCTCTCCTTCTCTTGCCCCCAAATCACAGATGACTAGGTCATGGGACAAGCTTAAGCTAACATGCCTTATTCTGTGAATCATAAGCTGAGCTACTGGGACAGAGCCATGTGACACGTTTGTCACTTTGAAATGTAATAATTCTACCCATTGCTCCATAGATGTTCTGGTTACTGACCAATAACATTAACAATTCCTCTTCCAAGAATAGGATGGAGGGGAAAGGCACTGGATCTCCTATGCCTCCCAAACATGTGAAGGCCGAAGCATGGTGGGAGGAGAAGCATATCTCTTTGTAATATGTTTTATTCCCTGTTTTATAGATGTGCATATGGAAGATTAGAAAGGCTGAGTAACTTGTCCATGTCATGTAGCCCATGCTGGTAACTTTTTTATTATACGACTTATCCTTCTCACCTATCAATTTGCCTTTTATACTGATGTCCTGAGAAACAGACCACTGTATGGTATAGAAATGAACAACCATAAATAAGCTGGAAATGCATTTCTATTTACATTAACTAAGATAGTCACTTGTTTCTTTTAAGTGAGGTCCTCCACCTTTTTAGGGACCTGAGTAAACTAATGATGTGCTTCCATTGATTAAACAAGAATTCTCCAATATTCCATAGAAGAATCATACATTTCTTTAAGCCCTGTGTATGCTTCTAGGGTTTAGATTCTAAATCAAATAGGTTTCTGTTTTTCATTTAAAAAAAAACGAACACAGGATTTCACTTGTAAATTTATTAACTTTTTTTTTTCTGTCTAGCAACAAGCAGTGACTATTGTTGGGTTGGTGGACATAGTAGAGATGGCCATTCAGAAAATCACAAATTTTAGGAACTCTAGCATTCATGTAGCTCAGAACTGTAAGAAGAGACCAGAGGAAGATCAACATGCTTTAAAGTGTATTACAAATCAATATTGAAATAGAGCTTAACATATAATTCATCTGGAAAGAAGCTCAGAACATGATTGCCAGTTATTTAATATTCTGGTCAAAGACAATGGAAGCACTATTAAAGTATGGCATTTTGACTGCCATTGGAAAGGTCAGGTTTCAAACAGCAGTGCACTAGTTGTGCTCAAAATGACTAAAGAATGATGACTAATTAAGTGAAGAGGAAATGGGAGACCTGCATTCTAATCTTGTTTTGGCCACTGATGGGAATCATGTGGACTTTCAGCCCATCACACAGTCATTTACCACCTTGGTTTTCTCACCTGTAAAATGAGGGAGTGACTATAGTTCTTTAATAATCCTTGATGATCTTTAGCGCTATGATTCTAGCAGCATCTTGATTTAATACAGTTTGAGGATTTATGTCTAAACTCTAGCAAGCAGAAAAATGTTCTTTTATTTCTAAAATGGACTTGACATTGCGTTAACAGAGCAAATGAAATCTTTTGAAGATTGTTCAAAGAATCACCAACTTAAAATTCATCTCCATTGTTGGTTTTTATTGTCTGTTTAACTCTTACTAGATCTATAATAGTTTTATTTATTTTCCTTTGCACCTGGACTGGCAGCCTGTGTGGTTGGAGAAACACATCACCATTTATTTTAGATACTTTGTTATCAGAGCCAACTCTGTAATCTTTGCTCTGCCCGTGAATTATTTATTTAATTTGATGTGTTTTTTCCTGGATTCATAGTACATGTGTAAATGTACATAGTGCATTTCCTTTCGTCATGATGCTTCTTTCCATTTATGGGACTGTAAAATACAGCTGACTAAACCTCCCTAGTGGCCGAGTACATATCAGGTCTTTTGTGTGAAGGATGCTAGCTAATCTTCCCGTTCATAGGCTGACTACATTTTTATTCATTTGCTTTTTTTCTACTCACCCCTGACAGTAGTATCTGTGGAATAAATAAAATAATGATACCTACTACTTATTTAACTCAGATCACAAAACTTGACCTTTTCCTTTTTTTTACATTTGCTAGCTTTGTGGCAATATGCACCCCTATTTTTCTCTGAATCTCAGTTCACCCTCTACATGGGGATAATTTTGCCTACCATACAACGTGGTGATCATAAAAGAAATTCTACCCATCTACTACCATATTGGGGAAAAATATTTGGATTGACTTTGACCAGACTTGGAGGCACATGTTTGCAGTGGCCTGTTTGAAAATACTGACTACATGGGGTACAGTGGGATACTCTGAAGGCACCTTACACAGGTAGATAATATCTCTCCCAGGGCATCAACGCTAAAAGTGAGAAGCATTTTGATTTCTCATCAAGAAAGAAATGTTCTATGATGTTAATGGTTCTTAACTTTTGGTGATTCATTGAAATCTCCTGGGGAGCTTTTGATAATCTTAAAGCCCAGCCTGTAATTTTTACCAATTAAATATGAATTTCTGGAGGTTGGACTGAGGCATTGGTATATTTTAAGGTTTGCAGAATGTAATGGTTAATTTTAAGTGTCAACTCTCAACTATATCCTGAGATACACAGATATTTTGCTAAACATTATTTCTGGGTGGGTCTGTGAGGGTGTTCCCAGATGAGATTAGCATTTGAATTGGTAGATGGAGTAAAGCAGATTTCCCTCTCCAGTGTAGGTGGGCCTCATCCAATCTCTTGAGGGCCCCAAAAGAATAAAAAGTCAGAGGAAAGGAGAATTTGCTCTCTCTGCCTGAGTGTTTGATCTGATCCCCTGCCCTCTGACTGTGGCTTACGTCAGTTCTGAAAACTACACCCCTGGATTTCCTAGTTTCCAGCTTCTATTTAATATACAATATATTTAATATGTTTAATATCAATTACATATGTTAAAGCAATTACATAGATTACATTATATTTATTATATATCTCCTATTGGTTCTGTTTCTCTGGAGTACCCTGACTAATATGGTGCTTCCAATACACTGTAAATATTGAGAACTACTATATATGTTAAAATACTATGGCTAAGGTATTACAAAAGTGGATGCCCTGACAGTGCAGTTCTGCTTCTTAAATGGGCAACTCAATGAGGATAAGTAGCAATGTAAATTATTTTTTTCATTTTAAATGGTGGCCAGTCATATATATATAAACACTTTGGGAGGCTATAAGACACTAATTAAAAGAACTTATAGGATATAAGCACTAAAACCACATCGACTCGCCACTCAGTAGAAGGAATTCTAGGCCCAAGATATAGAAACCTCCATACCTGAATCATTGGAAAAGATGTAGAAAAGACTCTAAAACGATTGAAATTTTCAGAGATCCCTTGTGACCCTTTTGGAGGTCATGATATCAGGACCCACTGTCCCCTGAGTCTTGTTTTGTAATACAGAGAGGGACCCACAGTTACATAGTAAATTGACACCTGAGACTTGTTTTTTTTTTCAGCTAGAAGTGGAAAGGAGAAATATCTTTCACTGAAGCAGAGAGTAGAGGTATAAGTGGGGAAGACAAGGTAAAGAAAGAGAAAAGAAAAGAATCCATTTAGAGAAGACTTGCTCTTGGGGCAAGCCCTGGACATATAGTCATTTATATATCCTATTTCAGGATACATTGCATGCTTTACTGTAAGTAAGCATTTAATGATTTGTCTTCCACATACTTTGCTTCATTAAAGAGATTCACTTCTGCTGGCATTTTGTTTCATGGGATCCCAGGCCCTTAGCATAGTCCCTTAGTAAAGTATCTGTGGAATGAATCAGTCAATATGTCCTCAAACTCAGTACCCTTCTCAAATCAGTTACCTGCTTTATACCATAACTGAGATTATATTATCATAGTGTTAGGACTCAAAGGGAAATATGATCTCGATTTTAGAAGTTGACGTCATCTGTTTTATCACCTCATCCAATGTAAGAGTTCATGCTATAAAAGTACTGGTAATCTGGCCTCTGTTTGAGCACTCCTCGTATCTTGAATGCTCTACTTGGTGAGTTAAGTCATCCAGCATACGAACAGCTATAATTTCTACAAAGTACTTCCTTATAGTTGCCTTCCTGAAGCATGTCACCCATTGGTCTTAGCTTGACCTGATGGAACTACAGAGAAAAATATTTGAGTTTCAAATACCCATGTTTGCACTTCACATCTTTGTAGTCCATTATCACACAACTGAAGTCTACTTTTCTTCAGGAAACCATCTAATGTTTTTTCCTAAAAATCCTGTGAAAGTATGTCTAGGCCCTTCCCCATCTTGTTTATTGATGTTTGTACTTGCTTTTGTTTTCTAAAATACTCCCAAAAAGGCAATGCTCAGAACTGGATCTAGTGCTTCTGACATGGTCCTTTTGAGACAGAATGAGACAACATATGCAAAAAAGGAAATCTATATTTCTATTAAGTATAATTGTCTAATTCTTATATCATAAAATCTGCATGTGTTTGTTTCAAAAATAAAAATACAGAATAGTATAAATATACAATATTTTATATAATAGAATATAGATATAGAGTAGTATGGAAAAAACCCCCTGAAGTCATTCAAAATAACCCATTACCCAAAGAAAAGTACTTTCAGATCCATTCATCTCTGCTTTTTATCTCCCTATATTGTGTGTATGTTCATTTGTGTGAACATCACACAAACATACTAATATATACACATAGTTTAACCTAAATAAAAACATAATGTTTTAAACCCGTTTTAAAATTTAA
The DNA here is from genome assembly GCF_949987515.2 of Delphinus delphis. Classification (NCBI taxonomy): domain Eukaryota; kingdom Metazoa; phylum Chordata; class Mammalia; order Artiodactyla; family Delphinidae; genus Delphinus; species Delphinus delphis. Next base: position 27,699,851 of record NC_082694.2, on the reverse strand, counting down.
TGTAAGCATTGGACATTATTACATAGTTATAAATTTAATTCTGCATCAAAGTTTGCAAACTCTTGGCTGACTAGTTAAATTCAGCCCATAGACATTTTATTTCCCACCCCCCAGTCCCACCCCCGGGCCTGCACAACATCTGAAAAGCCTAGGCATGTTGCAGCTTCTCCTGAAAAGTGGACAGTCTGGTGATACTTGGTGTGCAGCCTTACCTGGATGTGGGGGAAGTTGAAGCGCAGGTACATCTGATGCCCTGGGAGGTGTTCTCCAACGAGAGCTTCATCGTCAGCGTTTCCTGTTTGATGCAAACAGCCTGCAAGAACAGCCCCTCCTGGGTGAATTTGTGTTCCCGGAACATGATCATTTTAATAGCTGTAGCTCTAGGCAGTGGTTGTACCACCATTCATTTCATAAATCCCCTTTCGGTAGACCTTAATGTTGGTTCCTTGTTTCTCCTATTATAAATAGTGTTGCAGCGTATATCTTTTTCACCCAGTTGCTTGATAGTCTTATGATGAGCTCCCAGACTAGATGTGGAATTGTGTGGCCAAAGTAGACTTCGAGGTCTCAGAACTTGTTTTAGTCTTTTAGACATCATGAGAACCACAAAAACAGCCTTTATTTTTCACTTGCACTCTGTTAAGCAAACACGTGACCACTCTATATGTAAAAACAATTTTAAAAAATAGTTGTTCAAAAATACATAGTAATTAAATTAATATGGTAGAAAAATTATAAAATACAGAAAAATGTAAAGGAAAAATATAAATACACTTGCAGAACTCTGAGATAAATATTATCTTTTCCATTTTTGCATTTTCCCACTTGTATGTGCATATATATTTATATAAACATATATATTTACATATTTTATACATACATTATTTAATAAGGATAAGATACACTGTTTATATAATTTTTATTTCCAGTACCTTTTCACCTAATGTTATCATGACAATTTCCCACATGATCTAATATTCCTCATTTAGAAAATTTAAAAATTATTTAATATTTCAACATATGATATCACTTATTTAAACAATGCCCTATTGTTGGAAACAAATTATTTCCAAGTTTTTCTTTTTTACAAATAGTATTCCAGTTAATGCCATGGTACCTAGATTTCTGTGAAATCCTTAGAATAAATTTCTACGCATGTACTCACTAGGTCAAATAACCAACTCGTGCAGACAATTTTTAAAAAATCTATATTCAGACCTTTACATTCACAACTATATTAAGTATATTGATTTCATTTGTTTCGCTCTTTTGTTTTCACCCTGTTGATAGATAGGTAGGCAGATAGAGAGAGAGAGAAGCATTTCTTTTAATTTAATACGTCTCTCATTGGTCTTGTTGCCTCATGTCTCTGCCTCTTCTAAATATTTTTGCACAGTTTTGGCGTTAACTGGGTGTTTTGCCAAAAAGTCAGTTCAGTGTTCCTCAGATAGTTGTTCAATACTGCCCGCCTCTTCAGGTGCTGAAAAAGGAAATTCTAATGATTTGTTAACACTTGTTAATATAGATAAGATTAAGGCCCCAATTTTCTTATGAAAGCTTACTACTTGGGGCTGGTTTCACAGAAATATCATAACATTATATGCAGTCAAGTTGCACTGATATTCCATATGAGGAAACAAAATCTGTGAAAGGATTTAAATATGAAAATAATTAGTAAATGATAAGTATTATTTATTATTAAGTATAATTAGTAGTTGTCAAGAAGATCCTTTTCTCCCAAAGAGCCACAAATCTTTCAAAGTGAATGCTTGCAATTAATAATATTTAGATAGGGGAAAAATGAGTTTTTCTCAGCTTTTCCATCATAGCCTAGCTACTGCCAGGCAAACAACTTGATAGAATCAGTGGAAGCTTAAACAGGTGGTAATCTCCTCTTGCTCTCCAATTGATCACTAAATGGCTTTTCTGTGGATTGCAATCATTGAACGGTTGTACTTGTAGCCTTCTGCTATATTTACCATTAGAAAATTTCTTTTTACATGGAGCGTGCTGTTCTAATAAGCAGTGGGTTTTTCACAAACTGGTTTATCATTCACAATGATTAGGTTCCCCTTTATTTGAACTGGTGCATAAAATGCCACTTACGTTTTTTTTTTTTAATTTAATTTAATTTATTATTTTATACAGCAGGTTCTCATTAGTTATCCATTTTATACATATTAGTGTATATATGTCAATCCCAATCTCCCAATTCATCCCACCACCACCCTCCCCTCGCCACTTTCCCCCCTTGGTGTCCATACATTTGTTCTCTACATCTGTGTTCTCTACATCATGTTTTTAAATGATTTTTTCTCTTTGCCTTTGCTGTTAGTGTAACCGGAGGTGGGGTCTAGCTGCTCGCCGCTCAAAAGCAAGTAAAGAGGCAAGGTTGGTGGAAAGGAACGTTTACTTTGTTTTGGGTGCCGGCGACCAGGGACTGTGGGAGGGAGGACGCCTGTCCGAAGGCCAACTCCCCGCACCCACCCAATGAGGGGGCAAGAGCTTTTATAGACGGAGGGAGGGGGGCTACACGCAGAAACAGCACAGTCAGCTCTGACCGTCATCTTGAAATTGGTCATCGGTGGTCTGACCAGTGTCATCTTGATTGTTTTAAGTACAGTTAGTCTTCAGTTCCAGGGTCGGTTCGTTCTCATTTCTTTGAGGCCAGTTCTCAGAATTGTGAATTGTGGCAGCTTATGTCATGCCTACAGTCTGGTCATCATGTACTTAACTTCTTCACCTAGTGGGGTTTCACACAGCTCACAGGATATGGCTCAGAATATTATCTATAGCCATTGAGGAGGAACTAAATGTCCTTAACTTTGCTTACTGATAAATTATTATTGTTTTGTCCTGTTTGCTTTTATTTTTTGCTTCTGCATTTTCTCACTTCTCTGATTAAACTTAATTTTGGGCTAAAGTTTTTCCACAGACAAAAAGCAGGCAGAGGACATGGTTAGGGGAAAGGATCATAGGGTCCTGCTCTGTCTCATTAGGAGTCTCACTTAGGTGCATAGTTAATGTCTGCATCGCTTGGCCTCTGCTAGAAGAGGAGTGAGGTGCACGGGACGCCCACGGCCTGCTCAGAAAGCCTACAAACATTGGAAAGGGATGGCGGTATCTGCCACACTGTCAACCTGTTCTACTCGGTGTGCTACTGCTGTTATAGCACATGCTGAGCTGTCAATAAAAATCAGTCAAAGGGGCTTCCCTGGTCGCGCAGTGGTTGAGAGTCTGCCTGCGGATGCAGGGGACACCGGTTCATGCCCCAGTCTGGGAAGATCCCATATGCCTCGGAGCAGCTGGGCCCGTGAGCCATGGCCGCTGAGCCTGTGCTCCGCCAAAAAAAAAAAAAAAATCAGTCAAAGCATTCTGTGTAGCGTAGGGAGGTGTGGGAAAAGGGGTCATTCCAGTTGCATAAAGATGATGCATCTGGTTGGCAGGAGGGCCCATATTCATGTTTAATCATGTATGGAGCCTCTGTCCTCCTTCCTGGTCCCCGTTACTCATCTGTTCAGGTCTCCCTGCCTCCCTGACCGCCTCCCCCATCTTCCCAGCTGCTCATCCCTGTACTTGATTCAGAGTATCTATGAGAGTCGGCCCTGAGCTGCAGGGCCTGATCTCTGCAAAAATGGATTGGTCTGTCGTGAGCCGCACAAAACAAAACAAAAATCAGGAAACGAGTGAAAGCATCTGTGAGCTAAAGTGGAATAATTATACCTCGGTACCCTGTTTATAAAGATATATAGCAGACTTCCTGCCATATTATCACCCAGTAAGTGTACTTTTTTTTTTCCTTTTAGTGAAGAGAGAATGCTTTTATGTCAATCTATTCATGCTTAAGACTCACAGTGCCTATTGTCTATAACTGTGAGATACAACTCGGGAAGGATATAGATGGAGTATTTGGCTTCAATAAAGTGGGTGGAGCAGGAAATGGGCCCTACACCTGGCCTTGTTTACAACGAGTGACTTGTTAAAATGAGCATCTATACCAGGAAAAATTAATCAGCATATGTAACCATAAGGAAGGTGGAAAGTGCTGATCACATACATTGCTCAGGTGCTGTCAGAGAGATTCCGGGGCTGATGGAGGCTATACAAGCCCTAGCATCAGATGGGAACAACTCTCTCCCCCACAAGCTAGCTCGCTTTCCCCCTTCCTAAAGGCAGGCCCTTACAAATGTGGTGTCTGGGGTGGTCCTCTAATTTTCCGTAATCTGTGTGTGGCTGTGGAATGAGATAGAGCTAACGTGCAAACAAAGGGTAGTGAAAATGACATGAGCTCTGGAGTGAGACAGAACTGCATCCAGATCCCATCCCTAACATTGATTTAGTTACGTAAATTGAACAAGTTCCTTAAATTCTCTGAACTGCAGTTGCCTTGTCTGTGAGGTAGAAATCAGGTCAGTCTTTACTGGGTTATTGTATGCATTATAAATAATATATATAAAAGGCCTAGCACGGCACTGACATAAAACAGACACTCAAAGTGGTAACTATTACTATAACTCAGGAAGACTACTCTGCCCAACATAGGCAGTTCTAAAGTGAAACAATATATAATAAAATCTTATTCAGAAGAACTTATAAGTAGGCAGTGGATTGGGTAGCTATATCCTATGGCTAGGTCTCAGTGCATCAATTCATATCCAAGGAGATTCTCAACATGTAGTAGATGCAACGTATTTCCAATTAATATCATCATAAGAACTAAACCTCTGTATTTCTTTGGTTTCTAAGAAATTTTCAACCTTAATAATATGTTAGAGTACTTCTGGGTTTAGCTCTTACTGAATTATAAATGCTATCATTTTATACCTAAGATGCATGGTTCACTCAGTGCAGGTGGGGGAAAACTGAATGTTTTAAACTGGCTAACTCTGGCTTGCTGAAGTTCTGGTACACGGACTAAGTGGTGAAGTCAGTAAAGCTGATGAGGTTTCATTTCTAAATGTACTAGGACTAGGTCAAGATGCTAGTTTCCAACTGCATATATCCTTTCTGATGATTATCTTTTTTTTTTTTTTTTTTTGCTTGAGTGTAAAGATACTCTTTTCTCTGTATTTTTGAGAAAATATTAGCTTGGCTGTCCCAAGCTAACATATGACGTTACGTTAGCTAAAAACTATGGCGTTATGAAAGAGTGACTTCAGTGACTCAGTGCTTCCCACTTGGTAATTTCTCTCACCCTCAGGAGTAGCCTCAAATGCTAGCTCCCATCAATTACTGGATGCCCCATATTTTCCCAGCATCATTATAATCACTCCTATCAGTTCAGCACCTGTAATGAGCCAGGCTGCTTATCCATTTACAATCTTCACTGTTTTTTATATATATTAGCTCAGTTTGCTACCTCTTGTCCCCCTCAAGCCAATATCAAATGTTTATTAATTAGGTAAAAATGGTATTAACCACTTACATCAGGAAGGGCAAAAGGGTATCATCTTGAGTGCCCATTTTGAATGAGTGGTAATGGTTGGCAGAAGCACTGAATTAAGAAAAAAATTTAAGCTCTGTCCAGCCTTAGGGGGGAAGAATGCCGTGATTGATTAGCAATGTCTGCCTTGGTTAAAAGAAAAAAGAATAGAAATAGGTTGAGTGACTTGCAGGACGGAAAGGATGGGGATTCTCGGGCTCAATTTCCTTGCTGTTTATAAGCTTCTTAGAGACACAGGTAATGTTTCAACTTTCCATCATGTTGCCACAGTGTTCATTTCCAAATCATTTATTTCTTCACTCCTCCATTTATTCCTGCTGAGTTCTCCTGGACTCAGAAACTTCACACACTCTATTCCCTTATGTTGAGCCTCACATACTTCCAAGTGGCTTCCAAGTGGCCTCCAAGGGTGGCCTTGTCCTGTTTATCCCGAGAAATTCCCCCAGGTTAATATGTGTCGCAACGTCTTTCTATTTTATACTATAGAACTTGTATGAATTTGTAATCATTTGTTAGAATGTTTTCTTGTTAATTTACTGTTTCCCTCACTGAACTCTAAATTCCATGAGCCCAAGAACCGCATCTCTCTTTTTGACAAGCCACCTTATTTATACCCGGCACACACATCTGGGAAAGAGTAGACATTTAATAAATATTTGTTGAAACAGCAAATCCACTAAACTTTGGAGATTCAAACTTAATAAAACATGGATCCTGGCTTCACAGAACTCATATTGTAGTGAAGCAGAAAGTTGATTAAGTAAATGATTATGATGCAATGTGATAAAAGAAACATAGATGTAAGGAAATATCACTGCTGCCTGGATCAGGGGGAAGGTGTTGGGGATGCATTCCAAAAGTGATGTCAAGATTGAAGAGTAAGGAGTAAAAATGGACCTTTTAAGAAAAATCAAGCGCTGCAACTTGTGCAATTTGAATTTGATATGTTCCACCATTAAAGTTTTTTTTTTAAATCAAGCAGGGTATATTAACATGCATCTGTAGTATTGCCCTAAAAGCATTTTAAAAGAAATATGGATGTCTTACCTACAGAGGCACACAATTAGGCTTTTCCCTCAAGGTATTCTTAGTGTTAACCCTTTATATTGCTTTTTACTTGATGTACCCACTAATTGTTCTGATCCAGTGGCCTTGATGAAATTTTTGGTCATTTGCAAAAGTGTCAGTGGGGATTATGTGAGCACGAGTCTTTCAGAATTTTAAGTAGAAAATGGCCCAAGCATCTCCTACAGTTAGGGTACATGTGGTTACAGTAGAATAATTTAGAGAAGTGAAATTGGGTCTGTCTCTTTAGGTTTAAATATATGACTTGGGGATAATAAAGGAAAATCATTACTAGCACAACAAGGGATATTTAAAATAAAAGATGGTTTTAGGTACACCACTAACTTTCTTACAGCGTCAATGATAAATTGTTAGGTATTATATTGATGGTCGCAGGCGGTAACATGTCCCTTTGTAGTTGAAGCTTTTTTTAAAGCTTATTTTTTTTTAACATCTTTATTGGAGTATAATTGTTTTACAATGGTGTGTTAGTTTCTGCTTTATAACAAAGTGAATCAGCTATACACATACATATATCCCCATATCTCCTCCCTCTTGCGTCTTCCTCCCTCCCACCCTCCCTATACCACCCCTCTAAGTGGTCACAAAGCACCGAGCTGATCTCCCTGTGCTATGCAGCTGCTTCCCACTAGCTATCTATTTTACATTTGGTAGTGTATATATGTCCATGCCACTCTCTCACTACATCCCAGCTTACCCTTCCCCCTCCCCGTGTCCTCAAGTCCATTCTCTACATCTGCGTCTTTATTCCTGTCCTGCCCCTAGGTTCTTCAGAGCCTTTTTTTTTTTTAGATTCCATATATATGTGTTAGCATACAGTATTTGTTTTTCTCTTTCTGACTTACTTCACTCTGTGTGACAGACTCTAGGTCCATCCACCTCACTACAAATAACGCAATTTCATTTCTTTTTATGGCTGAGTAATATTCCATTGCATATATGTGCCACATCTTTATCCATTCATCCGTCGATGGACAGTTAGGTTGCTAGTTGAAGCTTTTTTGTACAAATAAGCTGGAGGGGTTTTTTTTTTTGGCTCGATTATATATTTATTCTTTTATAAGGCAAAGAGGAAGAAAGGGAGGGATAGACTAAGAAAGTATGGAGCAAAACATTTCCTTAAATCACATTTAAAATAAGGTAGAGTGTAGTAAAATACAGGAAGGTAGACTGAAAGGCAACAGTAAATTTTTTTAAAAGAACTTTTATAATTATATTACATCACTTGACAGAGCTGTAGTTCTTTGTGTAAGCCTTTAAAACTTCCCCCAAACATGTTCATTCACCTTGATTCAATCATGTGCACAGAAGAAGTTCCTTGTTGGGTTGGTAAAGCAGAATCATATCCAGGCTCTAGCTAGATCCAAACACTATTGCAGTTCTGTACAAACCTGTGTGGTATGTACAGATAGAAACAGTAATATGTAAACCTGTTCACCTTTGGTACATTGATCATTTCCTAAACTTATTTCACCTGTACCCACCACCCCTCCCCCCCACACACAAAGCACTAATACTCCTGTAAGATATATTAAATGTGTTGATTTGGATAACTAGAATTTGATGGACAGAATTCCTCCAGCAAGAGGGAGTTTTAGGTAGAATGGAAGAGAAACTCATGGAAACGCTTGAATGGTCCTTTCCTTGATTCCACAAAATGAGTAAGACTGATCGAGTCCCTTTAATATGCAGCATCCATATTGCATTTGTTCTTACATTTTATGCTGTAATTAAATACAGAGTAAAAGTTATTGAGTGAATATTAAGTTTATTGGGTAGCTGAGTTGATAATTGTATTTTATTTTTGTGCATTGGAAATCTATGTACATTTATATTGTAGGAATATGGCAATGCTCCAAGAAAAATGAGAAATTCACTGGTAATTTCCCACCCAAAGAGAGCCATTGTTAACGTTTTAATATTATATACTCTTTGTGTCAGTTTGTTTTTTAGTCAAAAATGGCATCTTATTGCTTGAATTTGCATTTCACTGATTATGTGATAAAAACTCCTTTTTAGGGCTTCCCTGGTGGCGCAGTGGTTGAGAGTCTGCCTGCCGATGCAGGGGACGCGGATTCGTGCCCCGGTCCGGGAAGATCTCACATGCCGCGGAGCGGCTGGGCCCGTGAGCCATGGCCGCTGAGCCTGCGCGTCCGGAGCCTGTGCTCCGCAACGGGAGAGGCCACAACAGTGAGAGGCCCGTGTACCGCAAAAAAAAAAAAAAGAAAACTCCGTTTTAATTTAATTTTTCTTGAGGTAACATTGGTTACCGCCTCTCAGCTCGAAATTCACCTTTTGTTACTTGCTCTGTGAAAAGTGCTATGGGTCCTTTAAATAGTTTTTCCTTGGCCAGCTCGTGTGATGTTAGGCTTTCCTAATTGATGGCACCTGAGGAAGGTGTTGCTTCGTGATGCCCCGGTGCTTGCTGGGAAGGCTCTTGGTGGCGTCTTCAGCACCCACTCACTCCTGCAGCTCCGAGGGCGTCCTCAGCCCTGCTCCCGGGGCTCACAACTTCTCCGGTAGTCGGCTTCAGCAGTGCGCAGAGAGAGCAGTGGACGACAGCTTCCGTCAGCATCTTCTATCAAGCAGTTTTGGAGTAGCGCCTCAGGTGAGAAATCTCCCCGTGCATAGTTTTACTGGAACCCTAGAATGTGGATTTCCAGCAACTTACAGAGGGCATATTTCCAGAAAGTTCCACCAGGAGACACCACAGCAGCTTCTTTACCATCCAGTGAGCCACAGTCATGCTCTTTTCAACCGGGTCTGGACCTCAGTCCTGTGGGCAGGGAGGAGGAGGTCTTCTTTTCAACTGGAGGGTTAGCGGCTCTCCTTATTTCTGCTAACTGTGTGTTTTGGCGTTCTCTTTACTTGTCGCTGGCCATTCCTTCCTTACTCTAATCGTCTTTCATAATTAACAGTTTTTTCATTACACTTTCCATGCTCAAATTACTGTTTGTTTTTCTTCTGGTTGGAGCCAGAATAATAACTAAATAATCTAATATTAGTGTGTTATTGTTTAATTTTAAAACCCATTTTTCACATTTTTTTGTTTCTACATCATTATTTTAATGGTTTCATAGTAGTCCATGTAGTAGTAAATACTTCATGCCTATTGTTATACAGTTTATAATATATGTTTTCATTTTCACAATTGTAGACAGTGCTTTAGTGAACATCTTGGTACACATCCTTTGCTCCTATCCGTAATGATTTTCATTAATTCTCAGTCATTTGGACATTTTAGTCAGAGGCAAGTGATGAACACACCACGTCAAGTGCTTTATATATTTCCAGGGGGATACTGAACATATTACTTAGCGCCATAGCAAAACATCAGAAAAAAGTGAGGAAATCATGATTTTTATTGTCTTCTGCCAAACTCTCATAGCAAGAATCTGAAAAATCTCTGGTGAAACACAACTGAAACTAGATTTGAGATTGAGCCATTAAATCCCAGTTATCACCAATCACTTCTGGCTGCTTCTGATTAAACACTTTCTTTGTGTTTACGATTGGGGAATCCACCTCATGAAAAGAATGGCAAATGGCAAAGAAGTAAATGATTCGGAATATCTTGGTCGTTCCTGGGAGAGCGCTCTGACAAAGCAAACGGTTTACCTGAATGTCTTAAGCAAACTGAGCTTGGCTGATTTCCTGTGTTTACAGAAAAGAACCGCTGTAGCTTCAGCTGGAAACCCTAAGCCAGTGGCTCAGTGGTGGTTTTTTTTGACGTGCCTGCATCACAGGTATAAACAATCTGCGATGTTGAGCTAAACGTACCTAAACTGCTGAGGCTCTTTCAGGTTAATTTAAACCAACAGGGAATGATCCTGACTGGCAACAATAGAAGATTCTCTCCCAGCAGGAAGTGCATGGGGGTATCCCTTCTAGATCAGACATGCTTCAGAGACTGCTTCTGGAAGCGGTCGTCTTAATTGAATGTTTGTGTCTGAATGTTTGTTGCTCACAGATGTTTCTCACCAATACTGTTGAGCCTTTTGGTGGTTTCTAAAAGAGGCTATGTTAATCTCAGAACAAGGAGATACAACATATATGACGTGTAATCACACTATAATGATAAAAATAGACATATGCCATCATTGTTGTCATGGGCAGTATCAAAAACACAACACAGTCACTGTAACTTATTGGGCACCTGTTATGTAGACAACATGTCTCTTGTCCATGGATTAGTGTAGTTAATCCTCACAAAGCTCTTAAGAAGTAAGTACCAATAATATCCCCATTTTACAGATGAAGACACTGAGGAAGAGAAAAGTTAAGAATTTGCCTATGATTAGTTATCCATCTGTTCAGCCAGTGCACAAATTACACTGCCCAACTCCAAGATCAGGTGAGTACAATGGCCTGAGCACCATGCTTTACTGCTTCCCACATATTTAGGAGCTAAAAGAAATCAAGTAGTGGACCTTAAAGAAAATCTTCCTCTACCTTCGTTCAACTCTTTTCGCTTTCATTGTGGTGGAGTCTGTGAGAGACTTAATGTATCATGTAGAATTATCAAGTTAAATGACTGCATTTTTCCCCTTAATTGACCATTTTGAATTGAATTGCTTGGATTTAACAGATTTTTTTATAATGCAGTGTGGTCTACAATAGCTATGGCCAGCCTCTTTCCCACCATCACTACACCTGAAAAATAAAATTCACACATATGACATTCTATCATGTGCTTATCCAGAATTAATGCACAAAGCTGCATAAGTAAAAATCTGTGGTTTATGCACAGTTTCTCCCAGGCCAGCTGCTGTGTCTCCCAGTCACCCTAGGGTCCGCAGTTAAGGACCTGCAAGTCTAGAGAAACTGAGAGAGACATGTTGGCTTGGCCAATAGATCTTGAGCACCTGTAAAGTGCAAGGAGCTGGATCACTGCGGTGGACTTGTCGGGGATTTAAAAATAATAAGACAGCCTAGGAGACAGGCTTTGACACCACTGACAAAAATACACTTCAATTACCAGGCAGTGAGAAAAGGAGGGACGTGGGTAGAGGAACATGTCAGCAGGGTGTGCTGCGTGTGGCCCATCTTCAAGTCTCAGTTGAATTCTACTGTTCAAATGTGGGCCACTTGGGGGAAATTCTGTACCATGAGGGTTTTGCTGAATGTTTAAAAAGTCTTACAAAAAGATGAATAGGAGACGTAGCAGGTGGCAAATCAGAAAGTTGTGTCTTGTAAACAGGGGGAGGTCAATCCAACCTCCAAATCCCAAAATATATCAATATCCCATAATAGAGAATCACTATCAGGGAACTTGCTGTTTGTTTATTAGTGGCAGCATGGCATAAAATCAGGATAATTCAGCGTTTAAAATCCCTACTTTGTTTGAATTTATAACTAGTATAAATACTGCTAAGATTATATACATTTAAATTTTTTCTGCAACAAGTTAGACAGGATCACAAATTCACATGATGCTCAAAAGAACACTCAGAAATATTTAATGAAAACCTTCATTCTAGTGATGAGGAAACTCTAGCTCAAATAAGAAGCAAACAACCATACTCAAGCAAAGAAATCTGTAAAAGAGTTGTAATCAGAAATATCCAGTTGTCCTACCTCCTAATTTTGTGATCCATCTGCTTCACCATCAGTCAAAAAATCTGATTCTTCGAAGAAAGAACTTTGGCTTGGCTTTAGAGAGTAAGATTAAAAAGAAAGAAAAAACAAACACTTAGGCAAAGGAACAAACAGCCAAAATTAAGTAAATCTGGGATTTTTTTTAAACCAGCGTTGTCTGCATTGTTATTTTGGGCTCAGAGCGATGGCTTGATGCCAAATTTAAATGGAAAGCATTATCTACTCCATATTTATAAATCTTTAGATTCTGCATGTGTCATGAAAAATGTAAGTAAATTTTATAATAGTAAGGTGTGTGGGATTAATTTGTATTCTATGTTGAAAAGCTCCACGGTAGGCAATTAATTCATGAAACACCAGCGATTGCTGCCTTAAGGGCTACATTGCTAGATAAAATTACAGACCTCAAATCTTATGATTACACTGGTATCTATTTTTTGTGTGGTCTAGGGAATATATCATCTTAAATTGAATATTTACCTAATCAGTAGGCTAAGGGTATCTTCTGGGTTCTGCCCCCTTCGACTCTAGAATGCGTTGTCTAGTTGTGAATATTAATATGCTGCTTATATAGGTAGGTACTACTGCTTACTGTTTTCACTTCATGGCACACTTATTAAATGATTAAATGATAGCATACAATGCTATACTAGAATAAACTAGAGGGGATCTAAATGGAGCTTGGTAAAAATTGTATAGCCTTTATATTAAACAATGATAAAGTAAAACAACTAATATAAATAAAAATTTAAAATAACAAGCCATAATAAAGTATAAAGTATTGGGAAAGATATCAAATACTTAATTTACATAATTTTCAAGTAATGCTTTTCAGGATTTTTACTGAGAAACTTGTAGTTGCTTCCACAAACATAAGTGTTTTTTGGTTTTTCTGTTTGTTTTGTTTTGTTTACCAGGTCTTATTCTTGAAGTTGTGACTGTAATTCTAATCAATGTTTTAATAACATCTCTCTATTTTTGATCGTCACATTAGACAAAATTTTAATCATTTTTACGATCAAAAATTTTAAGCCAGTGTTTTTCAAAGAATCTAGTTTCTTCTTTCTTTGGCACACAAAAACTCATTGCAGTATCATCTGATGATGTGTATGAGACTGATTTCGTTCCAAGTTGGTGGTTGCTTTTGTAAGGTATGTCCCAATAATGATGGTAGAAGGCACAGACTGGTAGAGCCTTCACATCCACTAGGCGGTCATAGCATCTTTACATGAAGATAGAGATGGGCGGGTAACCACCTAAACCCACGCTGACAAGGTCTCCTGGGACTCCCGCCCCTGACCTGCTGTATCTTTGCTCTGGATCATTAGTTCTTGTAGCAGTCCTAGCAATCTCTTGTTCACCATGAGCATTGGCATACTCGCCGCTGGCTGTTGCACAAGTTGATGCCCGCTGGTTGAATGGCGAGAGAACTTTGATGGACCCATGGGTGTGGCGGTTCTCACTGTGTCTGCCATCCGAGACCACTTTTGACCTTTTGTCTGACTCTCTCTCTCTTGGGTAACCTTCCTGGGAGACCCTAGAGAGGCTATTTGTGGCTGAATGTGAATAGTTCCAGGGTTCTGGGTAACCCAGGCTGTACCAGGCAGCCCCAAGTGTTGAGGGGATCATTATCTCATGTCCCACTTACAAACATTAGATTCAGAACTGTATACCTAAGCAGACTGCTTGGTACCCTCTGATTCAGGTATGTGACTTAAAACAGCCTTGAAGAACTTTGAAAGAATATAAAAAATGGCAAACTTCTCTATTTTACCCTTTCTTTACCTAGACTAAACCTGCAGCCTCACAGGAGCTGAGAACATATTTATTCTTTATCTTTTACTTCAGACACTCAGCAGGAAGGTAACACACTTTGAATGAAAAAGGACAATTCAAGTTAGGTTGGTGCTTTGCCTAAGCCAGAAAGGTTTAGGGAGAGAAATTGAGGATGAAGAACAAAAGAGACAAGCTTTTTCCTTTTCTTTTTTTTAACCTCTCATGGTTTGACTTAATTCTATTATCTGAATGATTTTGAATTGATTTGGACACACCCACATTTAAATATAAGTTCAAAAATGCATTCTAAAGTCAAATGGAAAGTAATTTGTGTGGTCTTGTTATGAAAATAGTTTTATTCTCTGTATACTCCAGTCTCTCCACTCATTTATTCATACTTGTATTCATCTATTTACACATCATTCATATAGTCACAAAATATTTGTTACTGTGGATACTATACCTGGTATTGATCTAGGTGCTGAGCTGGAAAGGTGAAAAAGTCATTATCATTACCTTGGAGGGTCTCCCAGTCTTGAGGGGAGTCATAGAGGTTAACACATAATTATTGTACAGTTGGACAAGTATCATTATAGTCTTATGAACAGAATATCAGGAGAAAAATATTTTATTTAGTCTTATTATGTATTTGAGTATTCACCTGCCCAAGATGGAAATCTATCTAATAGAGTTTGTGCTTTTAAGGACATAATCCAACATGATATTTTTTATTTGCTGAGATCTTTTCTCCATGAAGTGAATTAGGAGCCCAGGCTTCTTCTATGTCCTGACTCTATTTCCTAGGGCCTCAAAGCCTTTGGAATGTAGTTGGAAGACAGAGGAGAAAAGGGTGTAGAGGCTCTGCTCTTAATCACTCCATCCCAGAAGTGACATTCATTACCTTTGCTCACATTCCATTGACAGGGTATACATGCAGGAGGTGCTGGGTCCTGCAGCCCTGGCAAGTTAACATCTAGCAATAGTTTTACACAGACGAAGGCTAGGAGCTCTTTGCTGAATTGCTCACATTCTCTGGACAAAAGTAAGGAAGTCTGTGGCTGTTTATCCCCTTCTCAAATATATGCTTCATTGTTTTCCATCCCTCTAACTCTAATCATGGGCAGCAATATTTCTTCAATATTTTATCCACTCACACTGTCCAGGGAGGTTTCTTTGGCACAACAAGCAAGGCACACTGGGTTTATTTTTATAGCACATTTCCCACAGTCGTATCAGATAAAATGCATTACATCTCACCAGGTGACTGCTGAATAATCTCACAACTGTGGCTTCCATGTGAAAGGCAGAGATGATTAGCTTCCAAGGTGTTTGTGGGCCAGAATTGCTCTGCTTCCCTTAACTAGGTAGGTTAGTACCTGTTCGAGTTCTTTGAGCTTTGTATACTGTTCCCTTGATTGACAGGAAGAAATCATAGACTTAATAGTCTGGTTGTGAGGATTAAATGAGATATTTTATATAAATTGCTAAGCATGGCTTTAGGCACATATAGAAAGCAATCCATAATTGAGGCTCTTGTCATTGCTAATTAAGGATAGGCTATTAAGCGAAAGTGGAAGTGTCCTTTTTGTGGAGGAGGATGATATACTGAAACATTTAAACGTATTATTTGCTGTAACTAATTTCTAATGAGATTTCAATGTGTGCTTGCTGTCTGATTCCCCAAGAGAATGGATTTTCTCCCTCACTTTATCACATAGATATTGCCTGAATTCAGTTACAGGTCCTAATACCTGTAACTGAATTCACTTTTAGGATTGCACTATCCTTTAAGAGGCAGCAAAATATATTAATAAAGAGTGTTAGTTCTAAACTCAGATTTCAAGTTCTAGCTGGGTTACTTATCAGCTGTGTGACCTTGATCAACCTGTTTCTGAATCTGTGAATGTTAGCCAGTGATATTCCTTTCTAGGGACATTATGCTGGGAATGAGATGATTTATATAAAACACTTAGCAGAGAAGATGGCATAGAGCAAGTACCTAATACATGTTACTTTAATCATGATGATTACACAGAATATTGGGATTGGGGTCAGATGACCTGAGTTTATATCTGTGTTCTGTAGCTTTTAATCTTACTGAGCCTCGGTCTCCTCATCCATAAAATTGGGCTAATAATATTCTCTTCACACAGTTGTTACGGTGATCTTAACGTATGTGAAAGTTCATAGAATCTTGCCTAGAACCTATAAAATATTAAATACGTGTTAAAATTATTTTCTTTTATGTGCGGTATCTGTGGCCCTAGGCAAGTTGATCTGCCTCTCATATTGGTTATGCCTCCTACTTGGCCTGTTATAGTTAACATCAAAAAAAAAAAAAACAGGGTTTCCCTGGTGGCACAGTGGCTGAGAGTCTGCCTGCCGATGCAGGGGACACGGGTTCGTGCCCCGGTCCGGGAAGATCCCACATGCCGTGGAGCGGCTGGGCCCGTGAGCCATGGCTGCTGAGCCTGTGCGTCCGGAGCCTGTGCTCCGCAATGGGAGAGGCCACGACAGTGAGAGGCCCGCGTACGGCAAAAAAAAAAACAAAAAAAAAAAACAAGAAAACAAACCCTCAAGCAACTCTAAAAATAGTACTATATCTAACATTATTATTTAAGAAGAGGATGGCATTCTGTTCCTGAAGGATTTGGCCATTGGAATTGTGGAGGAAGACCATCTTGGGATTTGTGTGGTGACATTTCTTAAATGCATGGTATAGCATGGGTTGCTTTCATCACACAGTAGGGAAATACTAATATCTATAATTTTATAATCACTAACCCAGGTTAACTTTAAAGCCATTAGTAAAGACGAATTCCATTTTGATATTTAGTACCCTGCTAGAGTATCTCTCACTACAGAAGTTTAAAATAAGCATAAAAATAAATCCAGAAACAGATAAAACTAGCCTGTGCTGTGGAACACCATATTCCCAGGCAGTCCAATCTGAGGTCCACAGTCAAAAAAGATTTTAATCTATGAACTATGTCTACAGTGGGTGTTGATGGGAGACAATGAGAAATTGACGCCTTTTTACCCTCCCTCTGTCCTGAGGTGGTTTCTATTTCAGGTTCGATCATTACACCATTATAGAGAAGCCCTGCTATGCTAATATTTTCCTTAGACTTTGAACAAACTCAGACACCATAAGATTTTTTTTTTTAACACGGAGGGAAACCTGAGAGCTTTCTGTGGTATCTCTCTTGTACTCCTCCTGTTCTCCTGTGTGGATGCCCTTCTCTATCTTATATCACTTCCCCAGTTCAAGAATCCTTCAAGAGTAGCCTCAAAGCCCATCTCTTCTTTGCAAAGTTACTTGTTCCATATTGCTTACATAGATCTCTCTGCTTCCAACCCCCTTGAAACACTGTTCTTGTCTTTCAGTTGAGTGTTGAATCACAGAATTTCTATCATATTATTTAAGTATTATTTAAGTAGCGCAGGGAGAGGCTAATCCTTGAAATCAGGAAATAATTATATCTTAAATTAGAATTTACAGCTCCGTGGCAGTGAACACAGTGGCTAAATAAATAAAAATTTAATTAAAATGGTATGCAATGAGGGCCTTACAAAAATGCCGTTAAGAATAACATCGTTTGCATAAAACTGAATATCTAAAAACAGCTAGATAAGTATTTAACTTTCCATTTGTATGTATAGATAAAGCACAAGGATTTGCCCATTAGGATTTTATTTTCCATGGTAGGTCATTTCAGATGCTTTACGTGACCCTACAGGCATCTTTTTAAGATTACCTTTGTACCCTGGTTTTTCATCTTGGGACTGCCGCCATGTACAATCCTAAAATGTTCCATAAAGGCTCAATCTTGCTTTTATGTCATGAGCCGTTTCCATTTAGTTAAAATTAAACTCTCAGCTACAGGAATATCTCCCAGGACTCAAAGCTTTGCCTTCTCAGTTAAAGCGTCTAACCTGCTAGCTTCCTGAGGGCAGTGAGCTCAGAGTGAAGCTGAATGACAGTGAAACCCCAAGTGACGTGACATCGCTTCATTCCAGAATGGGTGTTCCCCGACGGCTGCATCTAACATATGCACAAAATCTCCCTCTCGATTTGCACTTCCAACACCATTCCTAAAATGTAAGCATTGTTCTTTGGTGTCTCCTAGGTAGCCTAAATTAAATGGGATAGTTTTTGTATTGTGTTCCACCTCCACGTAGATTTTTCTTTACTGGTTTCTACATGTGTCTCAAGTTAAAGCATTGTTTCCTAACTATCTCACTCCCTCTCCTGTTTACCCTCCTGTCCCTCACTTGCATATGAGAGCACAGTAAGCAGACACCTTTCCTAGTATCCACCATTGATCCATCCCCTATTGCCCTGTCCTCGTAGGACCTGATTTGATAGGAAAAGGTGTTCATTCTCAGATATTTACCAGCATGAGTGAGACTACCAATGCTTCATCCTTTCATTCACTGTGTTAGGTTTGTAAGAGACACATGGAACAAAAGGGGCTTAATCTCTTTTGGCGCCCAGCTGGAAATCCACAGGGAGAGAAGGAGCAAAGAGGTATGCTGCTAATTATCAAACAGGTTGTTATGATGGGACATAGAACAGGGAATGAGAGCTCACCTGGTTAGAAGCAGGTGATCAGGGGGTTGACTTTTTAATAACTTTATTGAGGTACAATTTACACACAATACATTGTTCATATTTAAAGTATACTAAATACTGTGAGTTTTAATATATGCGTAGACCCACAAACCCATCATCCCAATCAAAATACCAAATATGTTATAATTCCCAGTGTTTTCTTGTGCAGCTTTGCAATTCTTTCTTCTCTCTATGCTTTACTCACTATATATTAGTTTACATTTTCTAGAATTTTATAAAAATGGCATTATGCTTTTTTTTTTCTTGGTCTGGGTTATTTTACTCAGCATAATGATTTTGAGATTCATTCATGTCGTTGAACGTATCAATAGCTTACTCCATTTATTCACTTACTTATTTATGGCTGAATAGTATTCCACTACAAGAATATACCACAATTTAACTTTGCACTCCCTGATGGGCATTTGGGTTGTTTCCCGTCTCGTCTTTTATAACTAAATCTGTTAGGAATATTTGTCTACAAGTCTTTGTGTGGATGATATACTTTCATTTCCTCTTGGTAAAAATTTAGAAGTGGCCTTGCTGGGACATACTATCAGGACTTTTGACTGATGGAACAGCATAAGAGGTTGGAATACACATAGTAATGAATCTTTGAAGGAGGAGAGTTGGGGCACCTTTTGGTCCCTTCCCAGGGGATAAGTATATACTTCAAAGGTACCTCAAATTTGCCAAGTTTTGAGTCTCAGTTCTCGACCTTCTTTTTCAAGTGTGGTCCCTTGTCAGTATTCCTTTGTTCAGTAAATTGTACCACCATCTGTGAAGTTGGGCAACACAAAGTCAGCCTTGACACCTACCTCTCTTTCACTCCCTTTATTCTATTGGTCTTCAAGTCCTACCGTTTTTCCCTCGTGAAAATCCCTACCATTTGTACTGCCCACGCTCTAGTGTGGGTCACTGCAGTCTCCCCGCCGGACCACTGGGCAGCATGCTCACCGTCCCCCATCCCTTGACTTGTACTCTCCATCCATTATCTGTGGTTAACATAAAATGACCTTTGAAACATGATATACTCAGCATAAGCCTGAGTATATCACTTCACAGATTAAACCTTTAAACAGCCCTTCATAATCCTTGGAAAAAAGCCCAAAATCTTTACCATGGTTTACACAGTCTGCATATCCGTGTCCCTGCTTAATGTACGTACTCAGCGTTACAACTCAGTATTATCCTCCGGTTCCATTTTATGTTTCGCCTACAGTGAGCTTTATTCAGGTCATCAACTTTTCCAAGTTCTTTATTACCTCTGGACCTTTACACTTCCAATGTCCCTGCCTTTCTCTTCATTTATTTGTCTGACTCTTACTTAACCAAGTTAAATATCATTTCCCCTAGAAAACTCAGGTCTAGGTAAAATAACTTAAGCCTGATCCTCCGTACCAATCTTAAGATATTACAATGGCGAAGATTCTGGTCAGCCTCCCTAATTCAAAGTAGGGCCTAGCTTATCACTTTTGCATTCCTAATACCTAGTACAGCAGCACATCTTGAACATATTAAGTGCTCTAATGCATTTGATCATGAAATAAAAGGCTATGACAGTGATCTAGACTTTATATAACAGATGCCTGACAAATATTTGAAAAGTTGAGATGAATTCAAGAAATGTTTCTCAATAACCAACGTGGATGTCACCAATTTCATACACTAATATCCATGACTTTGCTTATGACAGAGGCCCTCTGGCTCTCATTCAAAATTAATTTTATACTTAGTCTACACAGTCCTAGTAAATTCAGGTATCAAGTTTGTTATACCAGAATATATTAGAAACAGAAAATCCAGTGGTTGAAGAGAAAAATTAATGCAGTTGTGTATAGGCACACACACTGCAGCAAAGAGTGAAGATACTGAAAAACACGGAACTGTAATTCAAAACCTCAGTAGTCTAGGGTCATTTTGTCGAGGGTCATATGATCTGATGCCATTATTTGATTGGAGTGGAGGCAGATTTTGATGTTACTAATTAAGGTGCTGATCTGATGAGGCTACTGATAATCATAGGTACGCTTGATTGTGTTCTGTGTGACAGAAATGGAGCTAAGCTCTCTTTGCATTATCTCATTAAATTCTCATAATGACCCTATAAAATTGGTATTGACTTTATAGAAGAGAAAAGGAAAGTTGAGAGAAGTTAAATATCTTGGCCTTGGCTACCTAGCTTTCAGATATGACTCTAGCCTGCTTAGTCTAAGTAGTCAAGAAAGGATTAAATTATGTTCTTTTACCGTATTTAAAGAAACAACAAATTGTAAAAGAAGTTCATTGAGAACAGATTTTTTTCTTTAAATTTTGGATTCTCCAGGGGGATGTTTGAGTTATCTAAAATAATAAGGTAGGAACATTTATTTCCCAGTCATGCCAAATAAATGAAGTTTTCCTGTAAATGCTTTCCCATGATTACATTACACTTCATGATTATCTGTAAAATTACGAAAAGACTCTAGCGAACAGTGCTTCCTGAAAAGTGTCAATAGCATGATGCTAATACTAGACAATGCTCATTAAGGGGCCTGGTTTTCATCTTTAATTGCAAAGAACATACATCCCTGGAATGAGTTTGTAGTCATTTTAATAAGAAGTACCAGAAGTGTGAATAGAATCTATCACCAGATCCACTTAGAACCCATTTATCTTTATGACTATATGTGTTATGGATCATCAGCCCATGATCATACAGACCCCCATCAACACTCATCTTCCTGATGGCAAGTGTAAAATGCAGTGTCTCTACTGGGAGATGAAATTTTTTTCCACACTTGTGAGTGATAGACTCCTATGTTCCTAAACATATTTTACCTCAACTAATTAATTCCAGTGCTGCATTAGGTAAACCTCTACTCCCCAGCTCTGTCTTTTAAGGCGTGCTCACTACCAGGTAATGACTCAGGGACAGCCCACCCCCAATCAATTCCTCCTCTCTCCCCAACTTCTTCACATTGTCTGATTCCCGACCTCCACTGTTTTTGATATATTTTACTCTCTTGGATTTAATAAATCACCACCCCCCCCAAATTGTTGTCCAAGTCGACATAGACTTCCCCTTCCCTAGCCAGGACCCCACCTCCATTTAGCGTTTTGAAAGCCCACCAGTATGGTGTATAACCAGTACTCCCCACCAGTGCAGTCAGCGTGTCTCCATATCTCTGTTTTCACCACTTACCTTCCCCCAGAAGACCAGCAGGATTAATCTCATCATGCTTTTATTCCCATTTTACTCTGTAACTACCAAAAGTCCAAGCATTCAAGATATTTAAATACTAATTTTTATCCCCATAACCTCTTACATCTCTTGATCTGATCTAATCTCCCGTCTCTTTCCAATCCCTCACTCCCCAAATAGTTTCTGTGTATCCTTTAGAATATATAGTCTGTCATTACCAAAATTCCCAATCTTCAGTATTTTCCTTTAATGTTTCCTTTATCTTCTGACTTGAATAAAAAACTGATTTCCGGCCTTCCCTGGTGGCGCAGTGATTGAGAGTCCGCCTGCCGATGCAGGGGACACGGGTTTGTGCCCTGGTCCGGGAAGATCCCACGTGCCGTGGAGCGGCTGGGCCCGTGAGCCATGGCCGCTGAGCCTGCGCATCCGGAGCCTGTGCTCCGCAAAGGGAGAGGCCACAACAGTGAGAAGCCCGCGTACCGCCAAAAAAAAAAAAAAAAAAACTGACTTCCCCTGATGACACAGCTTTCCTTACTGTCTCCTCAGAGAAGGACAACTCTGTTGTAGAGCTTAGAGACTAGATTGTCATTCTCTTCCCCCCCACAGTGCTGCTTCTAAGACATTTCTCCTAATTACAAAAAACAAAAACAAAACAACAACAAAAAAACCAAAGCCTCAGCTTGTATGAAGTATGTGCCAACGAACTGTACTATCCTGGCTGTCATAATCATCTATTAAATCTCATTCATTTCTCCTCATTTCCTGAATGTTTTTGCTTGCAGCCTCCTATTTTTCTGTCACTATTCTTGTCATTATTTTTGGAGATTTGAAAAGTCCCATAGCTCATCTGCCCGAATCCCAATTAGGGAAAAAATCTGCTTTATGGTGATAAATCCCTCTTGATCATAATGACTTTTTAAAAATATGTTGCTGGAATCTATTTGCTAATATGAGGTAGAACTTAAGATCTTAAAAGAAATGTGCTTCTAGTTACTTTTGGGTAAATTTTCCATATCTGATTTTTGTATTAGGACTCTTCTAATTTTTTAATACATTGGAAAATAACTGATGTCTTTCTAAGGTGTATATCTTTGATTATATTTTCTATTTTCATAAAGCTACTTGTATTCTCTACTCAAAACAGGAGTAAATAATGGCTGCACATAACTAATCAATAATCAGCCATTTTGTCCAGATTTTCAAATGTGTTGGTATAAAGCTACCATGGTATTCTTTTGTAATTAAAAAAAAAACCTCTCTGTTTTATAGCTAGTCCCATCACTATCATATTTGCCAAATATTGCTTATTTTATTGGTCTTTCTAAAGAACAAGCTTTTGGTTTTATTTGTCAAGTTTACTGCTTTTCTTCTCTATTTTTGACTTTTCTCTTGATTAATTTTGTCCTTCCACTCTTTGGGATTTACCTTGTTCTTTTTCTATGTCTACTGTTCATTTCCTGTAGCTTCAAGAGCCATTTTCAACAACTCAACGAGCTCTGCTGGCTGTGTCATGGCCACTTCATCATATGCCATTAAAACTTAATCTCATACACTGGGTGAAGGCTCAGCAGTCTTATTTTGCTTTCAAAATTGTTCTATGGCCTTGGATCCTTCTTCTTCTCCTAAATTAGCACTATCATCAGGGAAGACTCTAGTGGGCCTAGGATTCTAGGCTTGCCTTTCCTGCAGTTTCATAATAAAAGAAAAAACATTTCCACCCTGTTTTTGATGTTGATCGAAAATTTAGCAACACTTCTTTGCACTATATTCAAATCCCAAAATATAAGCAAGCCTTCATGCACACAGGCTCACTGAAATGTCATAATTTTAAACTATGTATGACCTTGAACAATGACCTTTCCAAATACTCCACACTCTGGCTAGGTGTTCAGACTTTTGCATTCCTACAACGTCTTTTACACATGGTCGATTTGTGTCATAAGTTCTTCCTCACTCCCACTTCTGAGTATATATCCAAAGGAAACATCATCATTATTAGAAGAGATATCTGTACTCCCATGTTCATTGTAGCATTATTCACAAGAGCCAAGGTATGGAAACAACCTAAGTGTCCATAGTAGATTAATGGATAAAGGAAATATGGTATATATATATATATATACACACACACACACACACACACACACACAGAATGGAATATTATTCAACCTTAAAAAAGAAGAATCCTATCATTTAAGTCAACATGGATAAAACTGGAGGACACTATGCTAAGTGAAATAAGACAAAGACAAATAGTGCGTGATGTCACTTATATGTGGACTCTAAAAAAAATAATGAAATAAATCAACTCTTCCCTCCCTGGACATTTTCCTCAGCAGAATCTAGCAGCCTCTACTATGAGTCTTATCTTTTTTTTTTTTTTTATTGTTTGTATCAGATCACAACCCCAGGGAACCTATGTATTTACCGATGTATATCTAGATTATACTTTACCATTGTTCTTTTTCTTTGCAATTCATTCCATCCACTTCTGGCATCAGAACCTCATTTTTCCTTTGGAGAAGTCCTTGTGATTCAGGTAGGCTGTGTGTCTCCTCCCTAGGCTGTGTGACTTGGGGCTGGCTAGACACAGTGTTTTATATATACTCTATATGTCTTAAGTACTTATTTCTCTGTTTTCCATCATTTTCCTTCCACATTTTAGTGTAGTTATTTTTTAATTGACATTTGTAATCCTTTCTTTTGTTTGACTAAAGTACTGTTCAACCGATCTTCTGAGTGCTTAATTTCAGCATTTTTAATTCTAGAAGTTTCTTTTGGTTGCATTTCACAGACAAGTTTTGCTTAAATTGTACATGTTGTCCTTTTTTAATACATTAATCATAATTTTAAATAATAGTTTCATTGAGATATAATTTGCTTTCCATATTATTTAAAGTGTACAATTTAATGTGTTATGCATCTACCACCACAATCAATTTTAGAACTTTCATCCACCCCCCAAAAGAAAAAGAATCCATTATAGGTCACTCACTCCCCCATTTCTCCAAACCCTAGGCAGCCACTAATATACTTTGTCTCTACAGATTTGTCTAGACTGGACATTGCATACAAATGGAATCATACAATTACTTAGCATGTTTTCAAGGTTCATCCATGTTGTAGCATGCATCAGTACTTGATTTCTCTTTATGGCTGAATAATATTCCATGGTCTAGATATTACTATGTTTCATCTATCCATTCACAGTAAATGGCCATTTGGGGTATTTCCACTTTGGGGCGCTTATGAATAATGCTGCTGTGGTTGGATTTACGTGCAAGTTTTGTATGCAGGTCTAGATTTGTTTTTTAAATTAACAGACTATTTTGGAGCCGTTTCTGGTTTACAGAAAAATTAAGCAGAAAGGACAGAGTTCTCATACCTCCTTACCTCTCTACCCAGTTTCCCCTATTATTAATATCTTACATTAGCGTAATACATTTGTTATAGTTAATGAACCAATATTGACACATTATTACTAACTAATGTCCATGGTTTACTTTAGACTTCACTCTTTGTTTTGTACATTATATGATTTTTGACAAATGTGCAATAGCCTGTATCCACCATTACAGAACCATACACAGGAGTTTCTCTGCCTTTAAAATTCCGGGCTTCACCCATCCTTTTCTCCCTCCCCACAACCTCTGGCAACCACTGATCTTTTGACTGTCTCCACACTTTTGCCTTTTCCTAAATTTCATATAGCTGCAATCATATAATATGCATGTAGCCTTTGCAGATTGGCTTTTTTTCACTTAGCAATACGCATTTAGGCTTCTTCCATGTCTTCTCATGGCTACATAGCCTTTTCTCTTTATTGCTGAATGCTATTCCTTTGTACCGATATACCATAGTTCGTTTATCCATTCACCTATTGACAAACATCTTGGTTGATTTCAAGTTTTGGCAATTATGAAAGAAACTGTTATAAACATCCATGTGCAGGTTTTTATGTGGATGTAACTTTTCAGTTCCTATGGGTAAATACCAAATAGCATGATTACTAGATCACTGTATGGTAAAAGTATGTTTAGTTTTGTAAGAAACTGCCAAGTATCTTCCTAGCAACAAATGAGAATTCCAGTTGTTCTGCATCGTCAACAACTTTGGTATTTCAGTATTTGGATTTTAGACATTTGAATAGGTGTGTAGTGATATCTCATTATTGTTCTAATTTAAAATTCCCTGATGACATGGAATGTGTAGCATCTTTTCATACACTTATTTGCCATGTGTCTGTTTTCTTTGTTTAATCGTAGTTGTTTTGTTTTTTAACCAAGGCCTATTAACTCTTGTCCTCCTGTGTCTATTTATATTTTCTTTTTTCCTTCTTTCTGTTTTTTTTCTTTTTGAGCTTTTGATCATTTAGTCTTTTTCCTGGTATGTCCAATTATTTTTATATTAAAATTGGGCTTAACTTATTTTAGGAAACTATAAAGATACCTCCACATTCAGGATGTTGTTATCGTTCTCTTGAAAAGATTTCCTTTTGCCCATGGCAGACAGTTACTATAGGGACTGGAAACCTTAGTCCATTCTCAGTTTGAGCTCATTCAAAACCGTTTTTCACTCTGTGTGCAGGTTGCTCTATTTCTGTCTTGTCCTTCCTCTACGGGTGTTGCCCTTTGGGATTAGCATGTGAATGTTTAGATTCTCCCTATTCCCAACTACCCTTGTATTTGTTAGGCTTTAAATGTAATGGTTCCCCCAGCCCTGTGAGACTAAGGATACGTGTAGCTTGTCATTCCATTAGTTGTTGCCTTTAGCTTGAGCTCTTGCCGTTTGGCTTCTGTGGTTAGAGTCTTTTGAACTCCTTGGCTTTTCAGCTCCTAGGTTGTATGAGTTGAATCAGCAAATGCCCCAAGGAGAAAAGCTGCACCAAATGTCAAGCTTGTGTCTGTGTTTCCCTTCTCTCCGGAACTTGGCCCACATGTCTCGGTGTCTCTCTAACATTCGGATGCTGGCGAAGAGATGTCTTCTTACTTTATCCGGGTTTTCTAAAATTTCTTTAGACTTCACCTGATCTTATGTTATTATTGAAGTATCATCTCAATTATCCCTAGGAAGAAAATTTACAATTTTATGTTTCATTTTTTTATTTTCTATATTACCTCAGTTTCTGTAGAGACCTTTTACCTGATTCTTCAGTCTATTTCCTGTGTTACCAGTAAGATGGAGATAGGTGGAGGCTAAGAATATTGGGGGGGAAATCACTGATGAATGATATGTCTCGCTCTTTTTGTTTTTCCTCTCCTTATTTACTCTGGCAGCCTACATTTGCCCTTCTTGATCTGACCCAGTTGCCCAAATACGCAACCCACTCTGGCAAAGACCTGACTTTACTCTCATAAATGTCTGCATGTTAGGATTAGCTAGATGCTGAACACCATGCCAGAGTTTTTTGTGTGACCAGTCAGAATGGCCATCATTAAAAAATCTACAAACAATAAATGCTGGAGAGGGTGTGGAGAAAAGGGAACCCTCTTGCACTGTTGGTGGGAATATACATTGATACAGCCACTATGGAGTACAGTGTGGAGGTTCCCTAAAAAACTAAAAATAAAACTACCATACGACCCAGCAATCCCACTACTGGGCATATACCCTAAAAAAACCATAATTCGAAAAGAGACATGTACCACCATGTTCACTGCAGCACTATCTACAATCGCCAGGACATGGAAGCAACCTAAGTGTCCATCGACAGATGAATGATGAAGAAGATGTGGCACATATATACAATGGAATATTACTCAGCCATAAAAAGAAATGAAATTGAGTTATTTGCAGTGAGGTGGATGGGCCTAGAGACTGTCATACAGAGTGAAATAAGTCAGAAAGAGAAAAACAAATACCGTATGCTAACGCAGATATATGGAATCTAAAAAAAAAAATTGTTCTGAAGAACCTAGGGGCAGGACAGGAATAAAGACGCAGACATAGAGAATGGACTTGAGGACACGGGGAGGGGGAAGGGTAAGCTGGGATGAAGTGACAGAGTGGCTTGGACATATATACACTACCAAATGTACAATAGATACTAGTGGGAAGCAGCCACATAGCACAGGGAGATCAGCTCCGTGCTCTGTGACCACCTAGAGGGGTGGGGTAGGGAGGGTGGGAGGGAGGGAGACGCAAGAGGGAAGAGATATGGGGATATATGTATATGTATAGCTGATTCACTTTGTTATAAAGCAGAAACTAACACAGCATTGTAAAGCAATTATACTCCAATAAAGATGTTAAAAAACCAAAAAGTTAGATAGTAAAAAATTCAAAAGAAGTGCCCACACTCCTCCAACAGATTCTCTAACAGTTAGCAGAACAGAATTCACACTGAATCTGGTTTATGAGTAAAAGACAAGTCAACTTTCAAGTGGTTCACAGATGACAACATTTCTTTTCCATCTGCCTGCTTTGGAGCCATATTTCTGCTGACCGCTCAAAACTTTCCTCTTGAGTATTCTGTGATATATTAGAACCAGGAATAAGGGATGTCAGTGCTGGAAGGGTCAGCCAGTGGTCTGGGATTTAATTCACATATCCTTTCTGCACCAGGCTCTTTAAGATC
The DNA here is from genome assembly GCF_949987515.2 of Delphinus delphis. Taxonomy (NCBI): domain Eukaryota; kingdom Metazoa; phylum Chordata; class Mammalia; order Artiodactyla; family Delphinidae; genus Delphinus; species Delphinus delphis. The sequence continues at coordinate 27,671,572 of NC_082694.2, read as the reverse complement.
ATTGAGTTAGCCTAAGAATTTTGAAGCTGTAGAATTCAAGACAGTGCATTACAATATGCCAATATTACTATTCTCCTGCTCTGACATTCTCCACTGATGGACAGATGAAGGAGAAGGAAGGGCAGTCACCAGTAACTGAGAGTAAATGAAACTGGAATATTATAATTCAGTATCATTTGAGTGACTGAATTGGCTGGCAGAGTGTTCTGCAGTTAAGGGTGAGGAAAGATTAATTCTGCACCTGACACCACTACTGTATTTATACAAGTCTACTGGGACAGTTGTTTACCTTGAATTGTTTTCTTCATTCATTTCAGTCAGACAGTTGTGTTGACTGATTTTCCTTTCTGATGTATGAAATGACTGACTGAATTTACCATTTAATTTCCACTAATGCACTGTAAAAACAATACATTACTCAAATTGGATTGGAAGGTATGAAAATGTTTACCCCAGAACTAGAAAGGCCAGATAAATCATAAGAAACATTTGACTGTGAGTGTTAGAAAGCTACTGAGGTAGCCATGACCTAGAAAAGTAAAATAGAGAAAGAAACTCACTGAAGTGAGAACAATATTCTGCACATGCGTTTCTAGCCCAGTCATTTAGAAACTACTGATGAAGAGCAAAAGTCTGAGAAACGAAATGTGGCTCCTAAGAGGTAGAAAAGCCAGTAGATCTTAGGACAATGTCATAGGGCTAAGGAAACCAGAGTTGGAATTGAGAAATAACAAGGCAGCTAGAATTTTAAGGACCAAAATCACAGAGAGAGTAAAGATTCAGAGAACGGAGCTGGATTCAGCAACAGTGTTCCCTTGCAGTATTTTCCATGTATAAAAGGTAGACAAGACAAGATGCTAAGAAGTCAAACAAAAGCTAACTGAAGTCAAAGCAAAGACTTAGTTGGCTCATAATGCTGAAGAGACAAAATTGGGGTTCAGAACCTATGAAAGATTTGTGGCCCAATGGAAAACTAATGATATGAATTAGGACATTGGAATTCTCTACATATGTGTGTGTGTGTGTGTCTGTGTGTCTATGTGTTAGGAAGGTTGATGCAACATCTACATTGAACCTTATAAAGAAGGAAAATGAGTATGAAGTTGGTCCAGTGACTGAGGTGATCTTCCCCTCTGCTCCCTACCTAAGAATAGGAAATTCTCTCCTCAAGAAAATACAGTTGACCCTGGAACAATGTAGGGGTTAGAGACGCTGACTCCCTGTGCAGTCAGAAGTCCACATGTAACTTTATGGTCGGCCCTTCTTATCTGTGGTTCTGAATCTGAGGATTCAACCAACCACAGATCGTGTAGTACTGTATTACTTATTGGAAAAAAATCCATGCATAAGTGGATCTGTGCAGTTCAAACCCAGGTTGTTCAAAGGACAACTGTAATGTCATTCAGATTCTCTACAACTTGTCATATCCCAAGTCTGGTATTCACTGAAGAACCACCAAGACTACCAAGAAAAGGAGAATTAGAATAAAAAACATAAAAGAATCAGGATCATAGATGACCCAAACGTTCAAGTTCATACATATTTCGGTAAATATTATCAAGTTCAAGAAAATAGATGACAAGGTGAAGAATTTAACTTGACAACTAGAAACTATAAACTGATTGAAGTTGAACTGATAGAATTAAAAATATACGAAATTTAAAACTCGGTAGTGGATTGGACACAGGTAAAGAGAGGTAAGTGAACTGGAAGATAGAGTAGTAACAATATTAAGACTAAAGCATGGGAAACGAAAAGAATAAAAAGTACACAAAAGCGCATTTGAGACATACGGGCCACAGTAAACATTTTTATCATATGTGTAAACTGGAGTCCAAAGAAAAAAGGAGAGAGAGATTGGGATGAAAACAATATTTCAGAAATATTAACAGCTGAGAGTTCTCTAAAACTAAAAAGAATATATGGAGCCTTAAATTCAATAAGCACTAAAAAAAAAAAAGCAACAAGAACAAATACAAAGAAAACCACACCTAAGATCACCACAGTACAATTCATGAACAGCAAAGAAAAACATGACATCTTAAAAGCAGCCCGAGGAAAATGAGAGAGATTACTTTCAAAGGAACAATAGGATTAAGATTACAGCTTACTTCTCAGCGAAACTGACTGGATACTAGAAAATAATGGAATAACATTTTTAAGTGCTAAAGAAAAGAACTGCCCATTGGGAATTCTAGAGGCAGAGAAAATGTTGTTTGGAAGGAAAGATGAAATAAGGAAATTTGCAGACAAACAAAATTTAGAAAATATGTTCTCATCAGAAGTGACTGAATTAAATTCTAAAGGGAGACCTGCAGGCAGAAGGAAGATTATCACAGATGAAAATAAGGACTTTATAAAGAATTATGTATAACAGAAAGGATAAATAAGTGGATAAACCTAAGTAAAATCTAACAGCACACAAGAGTAATAATAAAATATATCAAAAATTAGAATGCATTAAAACAAATGGAAGAGGAAAAAGTAGTAAAAGAAATTTAAGATCTCAGCATTGTTTGAGAAGCAGTAAAAGAGCTAATAAGTCATGGTACACGTGTAACTGCTACTTATGTAAAAATAACAAGCTAATACAAGGGAAAATGGAATTTGAAGAAATCTCAAAGGAAGAAAGAAGAGCAAAAGGAACGTAACAAGGTGGGACAAGTAGTAAACAAGGAGTAAACGGTCTATAAGAAAATACATTAACTGTAAATACTGAAATTAAAGGACAAGGATTATTGAAACAAACCAAAAACCTAATTCTGTGCCACCTACGAGAGACAAGAGTCAGATTGAAAATGAAAGGATTCAAAAATTATGTCATAACAACAATAAGTAAAATTGAAGAAGATTTTTTAATGTTAACATAGATTTGAAAGCATAAAGTATCACTGGCGATAAGGCAGGATAATAAAACCCACTGTTACTTTACAAGGAATATATTATAAGTCTAAACTTCAATGCAATATATGAAGGGAAATTCCAAAAATCTAAGTAGAAATAGAAAAATCTGAATTACCTAGATCAGGAACATAGAACCACAACAACAAATCAGATTATAGAAGATCTGAATACCATCATTAAAAACTTTGGCCTAAATTTACATAAAACACTGCACCAACAATGATGGAATATATATATTATGCAGAAATTTTTAGGTGCACATGGCACATTTATAAAATTGACTATATTCTGGTTATAAAACAAGGCTCTGAATAAGCAAGAAATTTAAACCTGTATAACCAATATTTTACCATATAGTTGGATATTAAAAACATACTTCTGATCGTTATGTAGGTCAAAGATAAAGTCGCAATGGGAATTAGAATTTTATTAATTGAATGATAATGAAAATGCCATAACAAAACCTGTGGGTTGCAAATAAAGCTGTGGTCACAGAGAAGTTTATGTATTCCCATTATACTCTCTAAATGTAAAACGGAAAGGAATAAAGCAACTAGAAGATAACCTATCACCCTGAGGTAGGCAGCTCCTGAACTGTACCTGGTGGGGAAGGCAGGGCAGAACTTCAGGAGGCCAGCTGAGAGCACAGTGAACACCATGTCAGGAGCAGTCTCCAAGAAAGAGAATTTAATGTACAAAGGGATGACAAATATATTTAAGAGCTAGCACCCTGACCCCTCTTAAGGATGACTTATGTTGCTGGGGAAAAAATAAGAAGTGCTCGATGTAGAAGGTGAATAGCTTTATAATTCCCAGGAGAATCTTGGTACCAGGACCACACAATGAAGAACTTGGAGTCCCCGTGGCTAACCCAGCAGAGAGAAAAGGAGAAACAGAGATGCGAGAGAAAATGAAGGGAACTCTTGGTGCAATTTGGTGCTGCTGCAGGCCCAAGTCCAGGTATGTGCTCTCTATCTCCACATCTTAAATAAAAGCCACCATGTTCCTCAGTCTTTCAGGTACTTAGAATTTCTCTTTAGAACCTGAAAATGGGGTCAGGTCTCCTGTCTGCATTGCTACAGTACAAAAGAGAGGCAGGATGTTTGAAATAGTTCTCCATCTGGCAGAGGAGGCCTTGAAGCTGTGAGCCACTCACTGCAAACCAGGAGGACATGAAGGATTCTTGAGCAGATCTGAAGCTACTGGGAGGCCTTTGAGGAGTTAAATCCCATAGTAAATACTGTACATTCAATGGCCCCTTCTCCCTCTCTGTCCAGTCTTTCTCCACTCCCGTGGGGGCCCAAAGGGGTTAAATGAGCACTCTGATGTAATCAATATAGCAAATTACTGGTATCTTCTATGGATTATTGAGATCATAAATGCCCTATATACAGTATTATATAGAAAGCAAGAGAGTTGATATAATACTTATATAAAACCATGAAGGTGGAACTATCGTCCTTGGTCCTTACCATATAAACACACACACGTAGACACACACACACTTAATGGAGATTGAAAATTTACTTATTATTTTCCAAACCAATAGATGCACACCTAAATCTCCAATGGTAATGTCTATGATAAGCTTTTTTAGTCAGGGTATCATATGTAGACATAGCAGTTTCCATTCAAAATCAGGCTGCCACCTGTTAAATATACAGGAGTCCATGTTTATGTGCCATGATCCATCACTGTTGTGCTAAAGCCATGTAAGCAAATTAAATGGGGATATCTAGGAATCACGACTACTACATTTTTCATATCTTTGACAGTAATACACATCTCTTCAATAATTCCAGAAATGCAGTATTGCTGTTGATTTCAAGCTTGTTGGAATGGGAGATGAGTTCAGTTCAGTTTCATTTGGCTTTCCTACACAAATTTGAAAAGCAAGACAAGGGGTGTTCTATCACTAACTGTGTTTTTTCCACTTATATATCAGGAACGGGACAAATATCCACAAATTTCATTATGAACCGGTGAGCACACTGTGAGTTGGGCTTGGGTCAGAACTCAGCTTATCACCTGACCTCCATATCTCTCATGCTAACAACTTGAGAGGGTATCATTTCTGTTTAATAGATGTTATTGATACCTCAGACCACTTATCTAGATGTTTTTGAAGTGTCTGAATGTTACCCCAGGTCAGTGTCAGATTCAATAATTCAGTTGCTGATTCAAGACTCTTATAAGATACACATATGCATGTGCATGTGCACACACACACACACATCCATTCATCCATCTATCTGTCATCTACCTATCTATATCTATAAATATTTTTTGACATAGCATTAAGTGAAAGAAGTGTGAGAACATTTCCCAGTTTGTGGATTTTCAATTTTCCCTTGTGAAGACTGAGTTGCTATATTTATAGAAACTTGAGAAGCTGGAGTTACTAGGTCTTCTTAATGATTCATACATTTGATCATAGTAAATATCTTTTAATCACTGATAGTATTTTTGACTTCTTTTTCTGATATTATTATAACTAAATCCATTTCTTTTTGATCAGTATTCTCCCCTTAGATTCTTTCTGTCACTTATACTTCAGACTTTCTATGTCCTGTTAAATTGGGTATGTCATAAATAAATAATAATAATCGTCTATTTAGCTAAATTAAATCTTACGTTTAATGTATTTATTGTGATTTTAATTAGCCCTTCAAATGCTTGGGTTTCGCATCTGTGGATTCAATCAACTTGGATTGAAATTTCCATTCATTTTACTACTACATTTTATATGAGGGACTTGAGCATCAGCAGATTTTGGTATATGCAGGGGCTCCTGGACCAATCCCCCTCAGATACCAAGGGATGACTGTAATCTTCTGCTGTTGGATAAGTACTTTATAAATGTCAATTAGATACAGTTGATAATGATGGTGGTTCAGTTCAACTGTATGCTCACTGATTTTCTGTAAGCAGAATCTGTCAATTACTGATAGAGGTCTGTTGAGGTCTCCAACTATAATAATAGAGCTGTTTATTTCATCTTGCCATTCTATCTGTTTTTGCCTCACTTATTTTGGTACTTTGCTGTTATGCACATACACATTAAGGATTAAGTCTTCTTAGAAAATTGACCCCCTTATCGTTATGTAATGCCTCTCTCTATCCCTGATAATTTTCCTTGTTTGAAGTCTGCTTTGCCTGACATTAATATAGCTACTCCAGCTTTCCCTTCATTAGTGTTAGTGTGGTATAGTTTTCTTCATCACTTTACTTATAATCTATGTCTTTCTTTTTAAAGTGGGGTTCTTGCAGACAACATATAGTCAGTTGTTTTTTAATCCCCTCTGTCATTTTCTGTTTTTAATTTTTATAGTTGCATTTAATCCATTAACATTTAAAGCGATTATGTGTATAGTTGGATTAATCTCTCCCCTTTCTGTACTGTTCTCTATTCATTGCACTTCTTATTTCTTATTTTTTAATATTCTACCCTTTTCTGCCTTATCTGGTTTAATTGGGCATTTTATATGATTCTGTTTTCTCTCATTTCTTAATAAATCAGTTATACTTCTTTCTAAAAAATGATTTTATTGGTTGCCCTAAGGATGGCAACATGTATTTACAACATGTATTTACAAGTCCACTTCTAAATAGGTCTATATTATTTTATGAGTGTGTAGGTACCTTAAAATATTTCGTATTCATCCCTTCTAACATTGATGTCACTCATTTCACTTATCAATAAGCTATACTCATCCAGTATATTATTGCTGTTGTTAGTTTGAACACTTATATTAAATCAAGTAAGAAAAAGAAAAATAAAAGGGTTTATTTTACCTTTATGTGTTCCCTCTCTAATGCCCTTCATTTCTTTATGTAGATCTCAGTTTCTAACCTGCATCACTTTCTTTCTCTAAGCTTTAAAAAAATTAAACTTCTTTAAACATTTTTTGAAAGGCAGATCTACTGGTGAAAAATTCCTCAGTTTTGTTCATTTGAGAAAGTCTTTATTTCTCCTTCATTTTTGAGGAACAATTTTCCTTAATACAGAATTCTAGCTTGGTGATTCCTTTATTTCAACATTTTAAATACTTCTCTCCACTCTCTTTTTGCTTGCATTGTTGATGACAAGAAGTCTGCTATAAATCTTATACTTCTTTCTTCATAGGTAAGGTGTTGTTTTTCTGTGTGTGTGTTTCAAGACTTTTTCTTTGATTTTCTGTAGTTTGAACACAACATGCCAGGTGAAAGTTTTTTTATTATTTATCCCACTTGGACTCCTCTGAGTCCTTGATCTATGGTTTGGTGTCTGTCATTATTTTTGAAAAATTCTTAGCTATTTTCACCTCACAAATTATATCAGTATTGTGAATTGAAATCCCATGTTTTTTATTACCAATTCATACTCTCCTCTAATAAGCCATTCATCATAGAAGACCTGCCACCTTACACTTCCTCTAGATCCACCTCTGCTGAGACCATTGCATCAGAATGAGAACTAATCTCGAACTGATTTTTCCAATTTTCTCTTTGCACAGTGCTGAGTAGTGGGAACTTTAATTGTAACTGATCAATTTTTGTCTTTTATATAGTGTGCAGAATGTTTATTTGCACAAAACATAAATAACGTGTGTATATATATGTGCATGTATATGTTATATATATATGTATGTGTGTGTGTGTGTGTGTGTGTATATATATAAATGTTATGATTCCTTGCTTGGAAGGTTGGAATCTAGGGCAACAAGAAAAGGGGGAGTGATACATGGTCTTCCTCTTAACTTTACCTTTTTTTCTCTCCTTTTCTTTTTTTACCTAAGTTATTTATTTAAGTCATCTCCTGCTACAAGAAAAGTGATGGAAAATCAGTCTACTGGTCATCATTTGATGCAAATGAAGAACATGGGCTTAAGGTCCTATACATTTTACTGGTCCATGTGCAAGAATAGTCCAAATGTGAGCTGTGGTCCATGATGTAGAACAATGGTCCAGGTTTTCTTTATTCATCTTCATTGCAGGTCAGAAGTGGCTTCAAATGAGGGTTATGGAATAAAGAATGGTTACCATATATCTAGGAAAAGGGCTTGGACCTGACGCAGAGATGGGGATAGACAAAAACTTGGGTTCTTATGTTTTCTCTGGTGCAAACGGGAAGGTGTTCAGCAAGCTGACTCCCACCCTGGGGAACGTGACAAAGTAAATAGGGGCCTTCCAAGTGTGAGCTACGCCCTCCTTGCTTGAGGCACCTCTAGACATGGGAAGCCCCAGATGTGGTTGGGACATACCTAGAACCCCAGAAACCCAGAGTCTAGCCACCACTCCATTTTCGACCTGATTCAAAGCTATCATTGCCTCTTTATTATTCTAGAGATTAAAAAGAAATTATTATTCCTGATTAAAAACAGAATTATCAAATTTAAAATCATTGTGATAGCAGTAAGCAGCAAGTTATGTTCCTTAGAAAATCAATGCAATGAAATACATACTCGGCATACATACATACTCAATTTTTCTCAGAATTCAGAAGAAAATAATAGAAACTAGGTGTGATGAGAAAATAGTTAAGTGAAAGAAGGTGGAAAATAAAATCCAATCTACAGAAAATTGTAACTTCATGAAACAGTCACTTTTACAAATTACAAGATTTTTTTTAATCCAGAAAGTGACGTAGTTATTTATCAGTTACTAGTTTCAGATTCCTTTCAACATTTCTGAAGACACAAGTCAAGATGAAGCTGATAATTGCCCAACATTTGATCTGCTGCAAACGAAGGAGAACTTTCCTCTGGGGAATGGTGGACTGAGGGGGGGAAAATGAAGCACGTTTTCACCTCATGGAACTGAGAATGCATGAAGAAACGTTGATAAAATATTTGGTTAACTTAACCACAGATGTTCACAAACTGAGTTTTAAATAGATATTTATGGTTTTCCAAAGCAACCGAAGCAGCAGCCCATCTTCATGGGATCAGCTAGTGAGTATCAAAATTATTTAATACACTCTATCCCCTACTGTCAAAAGTGAATACTCTCAAGTGCTTGGCATTCTGTAGAATAGTGGTTAAGGAGAAACTTGAAACGTGTTTTCTCTTGTCCAGCAAGTTAACATTTTCTGTTAGGTTTCTGTTTTCTCTCGAAGGACCTACTCTTCTCTTGATGGTAAGTTATTCTCTTTAAGGACACGCTGTCCCCCTGCCCGTCCCCTCAACTACAGTAGTATGCTTTATTCAGAGATTTCTGTAGGGCACAAATATCATGATATGATAATGTAAAATACATATGTACATTTTAGTTAGCAGATGGTTTGTCTCCTTATATAGATTTTAAGATACAAATCAAAATAAAATTCAGATGGAATAAGGACTTAAATATATAGAGCATAAAATTACTCAAATAATACAGGAGATAACAAACTCTGAGCTACACAGTAAAAGCAGACATAATGATTTGGTTAAACACCAAAAGCTTCAAAAAGTTTAAACAAATCTCAAAATAGAGAAATAACTTCTGCAATGCAAAATAATCAATATAGGGGCAAAGATTTCATTAAAAAAGAAAGGTAAATATTATATTGAATAAATGCCAGGAAGAAGAAATTCAGGAAAGCAAATGTAAAAAATGTGATAAATACAATGAAATGCTCAAACTAACCAGTGTTCAACAAAACAAAATTTAAAATAAAAATAATATGAATGTTTTGTCTATATGTTTAATTCATGAAATTTGTTAAATGTAAACTATTCAAATTGATGGAAATATAAACATTGGACTAATATTCTGTATTGTTTTGGATTTTGCTTTCTATTTGATGGTAAGATTTAGAGACTTTTTCATGTCTGTTTATAGATTTATAACTTTTTCAAAATACCTTCATAGCACATATTCTGAATTCTTCATAATTTATTTGTCATTCTTATGGGGATTTCGAGTTGTCCTCACTTGGTTGCTATGCCAGCAATTCTATACGAGAAAACCTTATCCATACAATTTGGTTTCGATGTGTTTTCTTAGCACTCATTAATTCTCCTGAAGAAACCTGCTCCTTTTCCCAAACTTTAATTCAGGAAACACAAGGATAGTCACCTAATTTTAGAACTTTGTTTTGTGTTATTGAGATCTGTATTGTTAATCTTATGATCTCACGGTTCTTCCTCAGTTTGGTCATATTTCCTTATGCTAACAAAATCTTCTTTTGAGAGGTAAAAAACTATTTTTTATTCTTACTGAAGATGCACTTAAAATATTTTTCATTAATTTTTACTTTTGTTGTTGGCACCAAATTACTGAGAAAAGGGCAAAAGAAACAACTTTATTCAGCCATATATAATTACAAATCAGTTTGTTGATATTTAGTAATATTGGTTCTTATTATCCATTATCCTAAATTAAAATTTAGTATATTTACAGACGCTCAGAAACACTAGGAAGTTAAAATTACATATTATTTCTTTGCTCTTGAAATTACATTTGATAAGCTTTTGTATTTTCTTAAGGAACAATCTGTGTCTTCAGCACTTTTTGATGTAGCATTACATTAAGAACATTTTCCATGTTATTAAATATTTTTTGAAAGCATGTTAATACCTACAAAACATTCCATCTTATGCAAGTACCACATAATTTATCTGTGCCTTTATTACTTGATATTAAATGTGTTTCTAATTTCTTCTATCCCCAAACATTCTATAATAAGCATTCTTGCACATTAATCCTTGTTAATTGCTTTATTTCTTTAAAATAATTATTATAATGCTATATAAGTAAAGTATGCTGTGGGCACTCAAAACCATAGAGAAAACAGTACATCTAAATGTATTAGTGTTTAAGAATCATAACACATCGAGGGGGATTTTAAGTGAATGAACCTAGTGATTAATTTTAAGAACATAAAACTTGAGACAACCAGATATTATGTGCTCCCTAATGTGAAGAAATAAGAAGTGTAGCACATCAACTATGAAGAACTCTTACCAATCAAATCTGAATCAAAACTGTAGTTCCTGATCACTAATTTGTTAAAAAAGAAAAACATGAAAATCGGAGAAATATGTTAAAAATAAAACAGGAATACACACAGAAAAATGCAAAATTTTGTTAACTCTACAAGGCAAATGACCACCCACAAGGAAGAATAAACTTCATGGAAAAAAGAGAGAGGGACAACCTATAGATTTAAAGACAAGAGAATAATCAACCAAGCTATCAATATTCTGAGCCCTGTTGGGATTCTGATTTCAATAAAACAACTTTGGAAATAAATTATGATACATCATGCAGATATATACACTGACTAGATTTTTTAATATTAAGGGTTTATTGTTAAATTTGTGGGTGGATAGCTGGAAAAGCTTTTGTCTTATTTTGTATTTTTTTTAGTCCTTATGCTATTTTTTCACCGATGAAATGTTATGTTTAGGATTTTCATGTATACTATTCAGGGGTTAAAGTAGCTCTGAAGTAATCCTAAAGTAACCTTAAAGTAATCGTGTTTTGGGCAGAGCCAAAACACGACTGGACATATGTTGATAATTATTGATCTTCTCTATATTTACATATTTTTTGAGAATTTAAAATGCCACAAAAGGGAGCAACAGGAAATGAGTTTACTATTTCGGTGGGGAATAGATAATACAGTCTTGTTATATATATATATGGTTTATCCTGAAGAGATTAGGGAAAGGAAGTGATATGATGGGATTCACAAGTGAGAGTGCACTCTTATGAACATGGACATGAATTCATCCAGGAGCAAGGAGACCATTAATACCTTCCTCAATTTCTATAATTCCAGTCCCCTCTCTGTCACACTCTTATGGGCTATAATTTCTCTACAGAATGATAATAGAATGATAAAGAAAATAAGAATGAAATAAAAATGAGATGTGAAAGCCAAAGGGACTCCTTGGTAGAGGCAAAGAAGCCCTCGTTTTGCAGCAGGAGTGCAGAGAAAGCCAAACATGAGGCCTGAGATTTATTAGTCTGTGCGACTAACTTCAAAGGAGGTTAAACTTGGCAGATTTGTTATACCAAGGGCATTGCCCCCATTGGGAAAATCTGATGCTTTAACACACAGAATCTAGACATGCGGATGATTGCTCCTGAAGATTTTGATTCCTCTGACTCTTCTGAACCTTCTAAGCCTGCAGAAGTGTTCCATTCCTTTTTGCTAAGAGCAGTCATCTCAATAATCCTGAAAGGCAGCAGATATACCACTCAAGATCTGCCCTCACTTTCCCTCCTGGCCACTTGGCTTATACCTAGGTTTTAAGTCACAATATCAAGCAACTGAGGATGCACTTGGCTTCATAAACAAAGTAGTGTAATTTAAAGATGCTGCAAACCTATCTGACATGTATCAGTAGCCATCTGGGATGTATGAGTGGCACTGTGTTAGAAGATTCTTTATCAAAGGGACTGGAACATAGAATTGGAAAGGGAAGAATTTATTTACCTGAGAATATTCTTTGGAGATAAAGGATTTAGTGTCCTGGAAAGAACCTCAGGAGATTGTACAAACTAATAAGGTGGCTCCCAGTACATGGCATGGTACAGACAGTGGCCAAGCTGAGCAAAATTGAAGTGCATGAACTGCAATGTCAGATGATGGATAAAGAAATTAAAAAGTTCAGAGAAGTAGACATGCTAGAATGGATGTAATATGTACAGTCAGAAGATAAGCATGATGGTTATGTTCCTTGGGAAGGCCCAAGGACACAAAATTTATCAAGGCCATATGAATGGCCTGGTGAGACAGGAAGCAGCATCATTAAAACGTTCAGGGGCTTCCCTGGTGGCGCAGTGGTTGAGAGTCCGCCTGCCGATGCAGGGGACGCGGGTTCGTGCCCCGGTCTGGGAGGATCCCACATGCTGCGGAGCAGCTGGGCCCGTGAGCCATAGCCGCTGGGCCTGTGCGTCCGGAGCCTGTGCTCCGCAACGGGAGAGGCCACAACAGTGAGAGGCCCGTGTACAGAAAAAAAAAAAAAAAAAAATTCAGTAGTGTCTCTACTTTTCATTTTAGGGCTGGAGATAGAAAATACTGTTACAGAATTTATCTAGCTGAAAACAATGTCCATGAATGGACTTTAAAATAGTAGAGTCTAGGTGACAGCAGTTAACTGTCAGTAACCAGGTGGTACTTAACCACATATGTTGTGATCACTAGCAAAGTTGGAGTAATAGCCCTGGGAACCAGATACACAGGGACTTACAAGGATGGTTAATAGAATATGACCTCCCTAGGGGCAAAATAGATTGGTGGCTGACAAAGTCACTACTCAGCTTGAACCAGCAGAAGAAAGCAAGGTTTGGTGATTGGGCGTCTGAGGATAGCCACCCTAATAAATATGTCATGATTCCTTGCATAGGTTTCAGACTGGGGACCATTGTTCAGAATCAGAGCCCACTAAACAGTGGTTCCAAGTGGAACAACTGCAATACCACAGCATGTATACAAAGCAATGATTTGATGCATTTTTCCTCAAGAAAATTATGGCCATTTACTCACTTGACTATAAATTGGGAGATGGGGATTACTCATATTTTTAGCACTGTTGGTATAGGTTATAGGGTTTCTGTGATATTGAACTACGAATACTTTGAAACATTATTGTGGCCTTCCTATATGTATGGGGGCATATGGGAGACAGGTAATAAATCACTTACATAGACCACCTGATGGTCATTTCCCTGGACCCTGAATGTTTAATTGGTATTAACATACTTGGAAGTTAGTACAACTTCCAGATTGGGCCCTTGGTTGTAGATAACTACCAAAATAGGGAAAGCCACATGGAAGCCTCTGAAACTGTTCCTGTCATGAGAAAGTAAGTAAAAATATATAAATAAAAATTGTATCATATATGTATTATATAGAGTTTAGGAGATTTATATCAGCCATGAGTTTCTAACAGATGCAAGGATGGTGGTCCTTATCACATCCCCAGTTAAGTTACCTAGCAATGATCTTGCAAAAACCAGATGGATCCTGGAAGGTGACTGTAGACCGCTGCAAGCTCAGCCCAGTAGTTGCCCTGATTGAAGTTGCCATGATGGATGTGGTAACTTTGTTAGAACAGATAGAGCCTCAGGTTCTGGTATATGGACACTGTTTTGGCATGTGCATTCTTTTCTATTTCAGTAAGAAAAGAGGATCAGGGAGAGTTTTTGCTCACTTCAAATGTGTAATAAACACTTGCAAATTTTGCTGTTGAGCTGTAATTCCTTTTCCTCTGCTATAATGTAATCCAAAGGGATCTCGGACTATCTAAACAGTGCAGAGCGCAGCACATGAATCCATTGCTTTCAGGATAGCATGTTAATCTCTTCAAATAGTTAGTACTATGAAGGCCTTCATGAGACACTGTTTAGAGGATGGAGTGGTCATGATGGCAGAGAGAGAGGCCAACAGCATGGATTCTCACTAACTAAGGCTAATCTAGCTACTGCTACTGCCAAATGTCCAACCTGTAAGAAAAAGAGACCAAAACCAAGCTCCAAAATTACATAATTTCTTGAGATTTACTATCTACCTGGTAACAAGTTAACTATTTTGAATAGCTTCCATCCTGAGAATATCACTGGTCTTGTCACTAGAATAAATTATTATTATATATTTCTGCCAGTGTATATGGGTTTCAAAAACATTCCTGTTCTGCTAATTGTTCTTCAAAGAAATGAGTTTTATGGAAGGTGTGATGGTTTATTTTATGCCTCAACTTGACTGGGCCACAGGGTGGCCAGATATTTGGTCAAACATTACTCTGGGTGTATCTGTGAGGATGTTTCTTTGTTTGTTTGTTTGGTTTTTTTCTTTTTAACATCTTTATTGGAGTATAATTGCTTACAAAGGTGCGTTAGTTTCTCCTTTGGAAAGCTCCTTAACATTGATCTTGGCAATGATTTTTTGGATTTGACACCAAAAACACAAGCAACAAAAGCAGAAATCAACAAGTGGGACTATATCAAACTAAAAAGCTTCTTCACAGCTAAAGAAGCAATCAACAAAATGAAAAGGCTACCTACAGAATGGGAGAAAATTTTTGCAAACCATATACAGAGTAAAGGGTTAATGTCCAAAATATATAAGGAACTCATACAACTCAATACAAAATAATCCAACTAAAAAATGGGTAGAAGAACTAAGTAGACATTTTCCTAAGAAGACACCCAAGTGGCCAACAGGTACATGAAAAGATGCTCAACATTCAATCTCGAACAATTCTTGAGTGTACAAATCCTTCACCTCCTTGATCAAACTTATTACCAAGTATTTTATTCTTTTTAATGCAATTGTAAATGAGATCGTTTTCTTAATTTCTCTTTCTGATAGGTATTATTAGTGTATAGAAACACAATTGACCTTTGTATATTGATTTTGTATCTTGCAACTTTACTGAAACTGTTTATTAGTTATAACAGTCTTTTGGTGAAGTCTATTATAAATATTATATCATCTGCAAGCAGAGACAATTTAAATTATTATTTTCTGATTTGAATGCTTTTTATTTCTTTTTCTTGACTAATTGCTCTGACTAGGACTGCCAGTATTGTGTTAAATAATAGTGAGAACAGGCATTCTTGTCATGTTCCTGATCTTAGAGCAATAGCTTTCAGCTTTTCATCACTGATTATGATGTTAGCTGTGGGCTTGTTATATAGGGCCTTTATTATGTTGAGATAAATTTCTTCTATATCCACTTTGTTAAGAGTTTTTTTATTAGGAAAAGATGTTGAATTTGTCAAATGCTTTTTCTGCATCTATCAAGATAATCACAGGATTTTATCCTTTATTTTGTAATGTGGTGAATCACATTGATTAATTTGCAAGTGTTGACCCATCCTTGCATCCCAGAAGCAAAGCCCACTTGATCATGGTGTATGATCCTTTTAATGTACTGTTGAATTTGATTTACTGATATTTTATTGGGTAATTTTGCATTTATGTTCATCACATATATTGACCTGTAATTTAATTTTTTTGTATATCCTTGTCTGGCTTTTGTATCAGGTAATGATGGCCTTGTAAGATGAATTTCAAAGTGTTCTTTCCTCATCTGTGTTTTGGAGAAGTTTGAGAGGGAATGGTATGACTTCTTATAATATTTGGTAGAATTCACCAGTGAAACCATCTGGTCCTATAACCAAAGATAGGAAATCTGAGAGGAATGAAATATTATGATAAAACATCATAGCCTAATTGAAGTTGGGGGACAAAGTCTTGTTTGCTGTGACAGTAAATTACTCTTAGTTTGAGTAAGAGCTTCTCACATACCACTATGTTCTATTTAAACATGACTAGGATTTTGGGTGATCCTATGACCAGAGCTACTCATCATCAACTGGGCATAATCATATCATTAAGCCATAAAGTCAAGTGGGCACAGCAGAAGTTGACTATATAATGAAAATGATACATTCAGGATTAGGCCAAACAGTTTGAATTTGACTTCCTATCTTCTAACTGTACTTTTTTTTTTCTTTTCTGTCATTATCCAAGATAATTTTCTTTCTCATGAGTAGTCCTAAATGGTTTCTTTACAAATCTATCATGGTAGTTTTGATATTAATTTGGGGGATGGAAATAGCAATAATAATAAATGTATGTAGGGCATTCCAGTGACTTCTGGAGAGACATGTTCTCCTGATCTGAAAGGCAACAGGAAAAGGAGAGAGAGGGCACAGCCTCTGAATGTTTTTATGTTTTTGCAGAAATGCAGTTGCCATAGAAATTCAATGCAGAGTCATGTTAAGGGGTTAAAATATACAAGCAACCCATCTTAAACATACTACATAAGGAAAAATCTGAATTTTGTTATATCTAGTGTAACACATTTAAATTAACATTACTATCAAACACTCAGTAATTTGGCATTGTAAATCTCTTAAAAACAAAATTATCATAAACTTCAAATCAGTCTCTCACAGCTTAAAAACAAAGAAACAAACAAAAAATGGGGCCTCAGGTTAGGATTCAATGTGACTTTTTTCAATTTTGAAAAACTTATGAATTTATTAGGAGTTAAGAAGAGGAAGGACGGGGGAGAGATTGCTAAAGGATTTCTTCCTGGGGTGATGCAAATATTCCAAAATGAGATAGTGGTGATGCTTGCAGAACTCTGTGAATACACCAAACAATGAACACTTAACCACTAATGCTAAACATTGCACACTTTAAAGTGGTAAAATGTATGGTAAGTAAACTATATTTCCATAAAGCTGTTATTTTGAGAAAAAACAACTTATGATAGGCAGTCTCTTCCTGGGTGCTGGCATTGTATATAAAGATCATATATTACCTAGTTCCTGAAATGTGACCACTTTTCTCTCTAATCAAACTCAGGAGTATATTTTTTCTCTTTGAGTAAAATTAAAACAAAATTTTTAAAAGTAAATGATTCAAAACACAATTTAATTTATACCAGAACATGAATTTTATTAATTTGTAATTAATTTTAAAAACTGATTAAGACTGTAACTCTTAAATTTTTACCTATATTTACTTATTCTGTTTCCTTATCCATAAAATGGGGGCATTTATCATATAATAAAAAAAATGTAAAGCAATTAGAACTTTTCCTAGTGCCTAGAAGGTGCTTTGTAAATATTTGTTATTATTAATAAGTAATGCACAGGCCATATTCACTTCTCCAATAGAATATTTTTATACTTTACCAAATAAATTTCTTATTTTCCAGTAAGTATTATTTTTTCCTCAATTTTTTTCACAAGCTGTCCACTCGAGAACACAAGAATTTTAAACACCAATCTTCAGCTCAATGAGTTTACAAAGTAGGTGTGAAGTCACAAAACTTCAAGATATTGTTTATTTTTTTCAGAAGTCACAGGTCTTTTCAGGAATTAGGAGGTTCCCATCACATATGAAAACAAAGTAACATCGTTAAAAGAATACCATTCAACTGGCATAAACATTGAAACATTCTTCAGTTTTATAATTTAGTGAATTCTAAGCTCCTATTTACCATTTCCACACCTAAAATCTTGATATTAATCCAATTCCTCATGCTCAGTTCAGTAATGATTATGCATTCTCATTATGAAATTTGGAACTTACCCAGTTGTACCTGTGAGTGGATGGATGCAGCGACCCCAGCCAGACAGAGGGGTGATTACCAAGGTCTCAGTCCCTTTAGAAATTTAAGTTTGGGCCACAACAGGGCCAGATTCATGGGCATTTGACCTGGGCAGTCCCACAGGTCAAATGAAGGGCCCCATACTTAAAAGAACCTCATGCTTGGTCTATTGCTCTGCTGTCACTGTTTTGAAATTCTTAGTAATTTTTGAACAAGGAGTCCTACATTTCATTTTGCACTGAACACAGAAAATTATATAGCTAATCCTGGGTCATAAAGCCAGGTAAGCTACCAAATCCTGTGGTAATAATTCAGGGTAGGAGGAAATTAGTATAGGTGTTTGAGGAGGGAGAGGATGAGTATTAATGGTACCCTGAACCTACCTGCAGCAATGGTGTCTGTACCTCTTCCCACTAACCTCTCATAAGTTTCTCCTCAGAAACACGGACAAGAACTACGGAGGAGGGACTTCTCTGGTGGCACAGTGGTTAAGAATCCGCCAGCCAATGCAGGGTACACGGGTTTGAGCCCTGGTCCGGAAAGATCCCACATGCCGCGGAGCAACTAAGCCCGTGTGCCACAACTACTGAGCCTGCATTCTAGAGCCCGTGAGCGACAGCTACTGAGCCCTCATGCCTCAACTACTGAAGCCCGTGTGCCTAGAGTCTGTGCTCCACAACAAGAGAAGCCACTGCAATGAGAAGCCCGCTCATCACAATGAAGAGCAGCCCCCACTCGCCGCATCTAGAGAAAGCCTGCACACAGCAACAAAGACTGGACACGGCCAAAAATTTTTAAAAATTAATTAAAAAAATTCTGGTTCAAAAGAAAAATGCATATACAAAGCTTAAAAAGAAAATGATGAAGGAGCTGTTTTCCAAACCTCATGCACAGAGAAGAGAATCTGTATGAAGCAAGGGATGGATGGGAGGTGTCTTGCTTACATCTCTATTCAAGGAAGACTTCTGCAGGAAGGATAGCTGGTTGACAGCCTCCAGCTGCCCCAAGATTGGCCAATGTGTTCTTGCCAGACTGCTTCCCCAGTGACTAAGCACTATGACGTACTAGAATCACTATATTCCTGCCCACCCCTAGATTCCTAGAATCCCTGTAATGGTAGACTTTGCTTAGGGAGTCTGATTACCTAGTCAGTTAGCTAGCATCCTCTCTCTCTCTCTTTCAGATATATATATAATCGCTATTGGGATCATGGGTAAATTTTTGTTTCTTTCACCCTGCTTTGCTTATGTGTATATTTTTTTTTTCTGCAAATACATGTGCTACTTCAAGGACTTACAATATTGTTGGAAATCATCAAGAATAACACATTTTGTGATCTGTTTGAAAGGAATAAATGATTTCACCCACCTACATTTACTGACTACTCATGAAATGCAAAGCTTCACCTTACTTTACCCTATCATCAGAAAAATGATTCCAGTTTTGGTACAAAAGGATACTTCCAAGTATCCTTTCTGCAAGATTGTAGAAAAGCAACCTCATGTATATTACATGATAGCTTTTACATGAATTACTGCTGCTGCAAATCAGTGGGCAGTGTATGTGGACAAATACTCAATGTTTTCATGTTTTTTTTAAGTATAGGTTGCACTTTTGCATTTCATGGTGCCTTTTAGAATTAACTATATCTTTTCTTTAATGTCACGAACTATGTTTTGAAATATTCAAACACATGAGAAAAAGGCTTATTGAAGTAAATATTCTGCAATTAGTATTTCTCATGCCACTTATACCATGATTACATGAAATGTAAAATCACTGCTTTTGAGTATTAGGAAAAAAATAGAAGGAATCATAATTATAGGCAAGTTTTATTAGGAAATGTTTAGGTTAACTCTGAAATTCAAGTATAAATAAGATTTTTTAAAATCTCAGTTTATAGTTATCACAAGTATGTGTGATAAGTTAAGTTTTGCTAACCAGTAAATTGGGGTGGTCCTTGAATCTTCCTTTGGCAGTTCCTCCCCTTCATTTCAAATCAATCAGAAAGTCTTACAGACTCTACGTCCTAAACCTTTCTTGAAGCCCTCTCCTCCACCCTATTTCTGCTGGCATTGGGCTCATGCTCATTTTTTCTTCATTTGAGTGCTCACATTCTGGCCTCCCTTCTGACTCTCCACATTGTTGCCAGTGTGATTGTTCTGAAATGGAAATATGGTCATTCCTCTGCAATTCACATCTGTCATTGAGTTCCCAGAGCCTAGCTTGAAGTCAAATACTTGTTGGCAATATATTTGAGAACTTTTTTGATCTTACTCCTGCTTGCTTCTCAGACTCATCCCTGTCTGCCTACAAAACCTCTCTGCTCTGGCTCTGAACTCCCTGTCATCATTCAAAAGTTCCATGAGTTTTCACAGCCCTGCAAGTTGCATCTTCCGTTGCCACTGCCTGGAATATATTCCCCTCAGCCCAATCCTGAAAAATAGAACTCATTTCTCTTTTTTCGCCTATATTTTTTCTTAAGTTCATGATTAACATTGCCATTTTAAAAAACCTCAATGCAAAGAATTTAATTTGCACACCATAAAATAATTTAATATTTCTGTATAAAATATTCTTTTATTTCCCATTTCAGAATAACTAAACCATAATATCACGTGACAGTTTTTCTCAGCTGATTTCACTGATTTTCCCCCAGCAGATAAACAACTTACCTTGAGTTAAACACTTCCTCCTCTGCCCTTTGCTGCATGCCGAATAAAGCTCTGATAAACATCTTCAGGTATTGCATGTGGCAAACATTCTAACATGTCCAGGAAATTCTTAAAGCCAGAGACTCTCTTTGTTCGTTTCCATTCCCTAAATGTCTTGGATACTTGCTACATGGCAAGTACTCATGTAATATTTGTTTAGAGAATGAACGATAGCAAATAATTGAGAATAAAACTTGATTTTTTAGTGTTATTTTGAAATTTTTTATCAAAATGACAGAACATAACTATTCAGTTATACATTTATCCTTGGTCATGTTCTTGCTTAAATCGTGTAACTATTAACATACAGTTCACTCCAACAGCATTTTTATGTTCCTACGTATTAGGTATTTTGTTGTTTGCTTGGGAAACTCAGATAAATACAACACTGACTCTTTATTCAATGTTTTCTTATTATAAGTGAGTGATGAAATAACAGTTGGTACTATTCACTGTACTCTGTGCCACCTACTATTTAATCACCTAATAAGATACTTCGAGGTGAAATTTAATCATCAGCAGTCTTATTTTGTATATGTGTGTAAAATAATTTAAATGCATTCAAAATATGCATTGTGTTGTGGCAATATAGGTAAATTTATGTATAAAAAGCATTGGATATAATGGTTATTCAATTAATATTTTGGATTGGTTGAATATATCACTAATATGAATGAGTAATTCATACTACTATAATCCTTTCATTTCAGCTGAGCTCTCTATATTTTCTTCTTTTTTGAAGAGAATGGCACTTCAGTATAATCACAAAAAGAGTGAATAGATGGGATTGCATAGTCTCAATCAACCTACTTTTTACATGCAAAAAATTTAAAAACACATAATTATAAATTTCCTATATTTCACAGTAAACATTATTGTTCAAATCTTAGAGTTACAACAATATAAAATGTTAGTAAAATCAATGTTTTGTTGAAATTACAGTAATTCATGTAAGACTTTTTTAGAAACTGACACTAGTGAAAACTCTGAAGTAGTGTAGTTTTTTGGCATTTATTTTTCAAACTTCCAATTGGAAACTCAATCACAAAGGACCATCCACAGAGTCACACACTATCTACCCTGATTGCATCTCATGATCCTTACTTCCCTGCCTCCACTAAAACACTGAGTTCTGAGTAGTAATTTTTCAGGGTTTTGATCTCTGATCTGTGCCTTATAATTTGATGAAAGTAATTTTTGAAAGGTTAATATGTCAGGACATTTTTTGCAAATGTCCTAAACAGGTTCTCTTGTATTACTATGATTATTAGTTTCATAATGTTGCCATAACAAATTGCCACAAATTCAGAGACTTAACACAGGCATTATCTCACAGTGCCTTCACAGTCTGAAGTCTAGCTTCCTTGGGTCTCAGAAGGCTAAAATCAAGGTGTCTACATGGCTGTGTTCCTTTCTTGATGCTTTAAGGCAGAATCCACATCCTGGCTTGTGTGAGTGATTGGTAGGATTCACTTCCTTGTGGTTGTAGGGCTAA
This sequence comes from Delphinus delphis, assembly GCF_949987515.2. Classification (NCBI taxonomy): domain Eukaryota; kingdom Metazoa; phylum Chordata; class Mammalia; order Artiodactyla; family Delphinidae; genus Delphinus; species Delphinus delphis. Next base: position 27,649,412 of record NC_082694.2, on the reverse strand, counting down.
GGTCCCTGTTTTCTTGCTGGTATTGCCGGTTGGCTAGACATCAGGGATCTTTCTCAGCTTCTAGAGGCTGCTAGCCTTCCTTGACTCCTGGCCCCATTCCTCCATCTTCAAACCAACAAGAGTGGGTCAAGTCCCTTTCATGCCTCAAGTCACTCAAGCTTCATCTCTTTGACTGATGATTCTGTCTTCCTCTTTAGCTTTTAAGGGCTCATATGATTACATTAGGTCCACTCAGGTAATCCAGGATAACCTTCCTAATATAAAGCAATTGATTAGTAACCTTAATTCCATGTGAAAGACTCTTCTCAGCAGTACCTGTACCAGTGCTTTACTGAACAGCTAGGAAACAAAAAATCTTGGGGAGATATTTTTACAATTCTGTCAACCACTTCATGTAATGATTTTTTTTTCTTCTGGAAAGCATATTGAATAAGTTAACTAAGTAAATAGTGAGAACGTTTTTAGCACTTTATCCTATGATGGTTTTCTTTTTCAAAGAAAGAGTACAAACAAGGGAGAAAAACATAAAAGAACATTCTTCATTCTGAGTCTCTCTCTCTCATTCTCTCTCATCCTCCTCTTCTCTCTTAGTTGTTTTGTTGCTGTTATAAGTTTTTCTTAAACATGCAGCTTCTGACCAATGCCATTGAAGGCCCAGGTACATTCTATCTTCCTGCTTTGCCATTTTTAGCATGTGGATTCCATTCTCCCATTCATAGTATGGTTGATAATCTTCTAACAACCTGCCATTATTCCAAGCATAAAGAAGAAGGGTGGAAAAAACATAAAGTGCCTAAGGGTAAAAGCATAACTGCCTGCCTATGGAGCCTCACCATTCTTCAAAACATTCCCAAAAGCTCAACTCAGTGACTTGTTTCCATCTAATTGTTGGAACCATGCTACATTGCTTTCCTTAGATGAAAGAAGACTAGGAAAACAGTGGGGCTGAATAGATTGGGTTGATGAACACCACTGCATCTGACACACTATTATCAGACAGAGGATAGTATGGTTTATATTTGAATATTTCTTGTCTAACATTGAACAGAGAAAATAAGGAAATTTGTGCTCATCTGACTGAACTGTGCCTTGGTGTCCTGAAATTAATTTTATGTGGATTGAAGAAATCAATAATCACTAAATTTCAGAATGGAATTTCAATTTTCATTTAGTAAATCCTAAACCATATGTAATATTTGTTTAAATTGTTAATCTTTCTCAAAAAATATTGAAGTTTTTAATGTTAACTTTATGGGATTAAGCCAAAGACATCAAGAGTGTTAGAAATTCCATGCCCTATATATTGTGAAGTGTGGAATGGTATGAATATATGGTCTTTTGTCTTATCACAAATTATAATAAGCTTTTAACTTGACTATCTGTTAAGTTCTGTAGCTTTTCTAAAATTAGGATTAAGTTAAATTTGAGCTCGTATATTCTAATCCATGTAAAATTTACATATCTGATTTTGTGACTTTTTGTGACTATCCTTCAAATCAGCATTTCTATAGCAGAGCCTATCTACCAGAAACAACAAAATTTAAGGCATGTTATTTTGTACTTTCAGTGATCTTAGTCCTTGCACTTAAAAAAACTCCATATCAATATACATTAATGGGAAGACATTGTAATGTAACAAAAAAATCAACAATGTGTTTTTACTTCACTGTTCTCTTGTCTGGGTGGCATAGTATAGATGATGGGTAATAAAAAAAAATGAGATTCAAAGCAATTATTTTCCAAACTGCTGGCATTGAAAAAATTGTAGTCATTTGGAAACATTTAGGGCTCTGAACCAAATGAACTTACTATTATATAAAATGCAAGAATCAAAATACATAACAGTAATCCCTGAATGTCAAGGGCAAATCACTTAGCTATAATAATTTTAAGTCCTTGAGCATTTATTATAAAGCATACTGACAATGTGAATATACACCTGGCTATATATCTCCCAATAACACATTGATTTTCAGCTATTTCAATAATGGTATAGATCTCAGCATAGGACTGTTCTATGATAGAAGCAATCATTCTAAGTAAGGTATGTATTTAAGGTTATGTCAAGTTGTGAGAAACTTACTAAGTACTTCTGTTTAAAAATTTCCCTGTTTAATATGTTAAAACTTTGTTTACAATATTCCAAGGGTATTTTATTCCAAAGGTCTTTCATCATAAAATATTTTCAGTGTAACATTTACTATTACGTGACAATTCAAGCAGGTAATACATACTTAAGAATTTACAGTTTGTCAGAGTCAGATGTGAAGTTGTCTTTCTTAGAAAGTGACACCTAAGAGAAGACTAATGTTCCAAATAATACAATAGTACTGCTATATACAGAAAAAAACACGTTCTTAAAACAACACAAAACAAAACAAAATTGGTAAGATGCTAGAAGAGCAGATACTTGAAGAAGGATGATTGCAGGCTGGCAATGCCATGTGAAACAACACTGCACTGAAGAAACTGGAGGAGTCTGCATGCCCTGAAGGACTCTTTCTTCATGAACCCCATTGGCCTCTCACAGCAAAGGGTCTGAAAAATCAACTAAGAAGTGTCTATGGTGATACAGACCGGAGAGGGGAACACAGTCATGTGGGTGGGACAAGTATATGCATCCTGATGCTTCCTCTTTATTTCCACAAGACAAAAGTTTTAATCAGAAAGAACAGTGACACTACTGGCCTTAGGGTATATTAAGGCCAGTTTTAACGAGCTTACATGATAGGTGAAACAATCATTTGAGGGTAGAACCTGATTAATTAAAGGTATATTCATTAAAGATATAACAATGTATATTTTAAATTAGCAGGAAATTACTACAAACTTTATAAGAGATGTATAAGTAATAAGTCAATAGTGGAGGTAAAATGATATACTATATAATGTTTATTTAATGCAAAAGAAGGCAGAGCAAGAGTATATAATAAATTAAATTAATACAAAACAGCTAGCAATTTAGTAAAGTTTTTATCCAACGACATCCGTAATCACGTTACTTATGAATGGCTTAAATATAACTTTCTTAAGAATGCAATTGTCAGATTGGATCAGACAGCAAGATCCAATTCTACTGTGTCTATTAGAAATGCAGTTAATATATACTGATAAAGATAAGTTAAAAGTAAAAAGATGGAGAAAGATATGCCATGAAAATAGCCCCCAAAACCTTGAATAGCTATGTTAATATCAGAAAAAGCCAGCTTCGGAACAAGGAATACTATCCAGAATAAAATGGGACAGTATATCATCATTAAGGGTCAATTCTCCAATAAGACATAATGACCATAAATATATATATATATATATTACTGATAACAGAGCATCAAAATAAATGAGACAAAAATGGAAGTTAGTAAAACAAGTTGGCAGTTCTAAAATTATAATTGAGACATCAAAAATCCTTTCCCAGTAATTGATAGAACAAATAGGCAGAAAGACAGTAAGAGTATAGAAGATTGGAACACTATCAACCAAATAGTCCTAATTGACATTTATAGAACAATTCACCCAACAGTAGAATACACGTTATTTTCAAAGACATATGAATATTCAACAAGATAGACCATAAAATAAGCCAATAAAAATATCTCAAACAATTTAAAAGAGTAGAAATCATAGCTACATTTTAATAGCATAATAGAATTTAGCTATAAGTCAAACAGGAATAAATCTAAAAAATTCTCAAATCTTTAGATATTAAACATCTCATTTCTAAATAACCCAGGGTTAAAGGGGAAGTCTAAAACCAATGAAAAAACAGTCTGTATGAAATACAGATAAAAATACAACACATCAAAATATGAGGGATACAGCTATAGCAGTGCTTTCAGGGTCATTTATAGTATTGAATACTTATATTAGGAAAGAAGAAATGACTCAGATCAATAATTTAATTTTTCATCTTAAGAAATTTTTTCTTTTTTTTTTTGTGGTACGCGGGCCTCTCACTGTTGTGGCCTCTCCCGTTGCAGAGCACAGGCTCTGGACGCGCAGGCTCAGTGGCCATGGCTCACGGGCCCAGCCGCTCCGCGGCATGTGGGATCTTCCCGGACCAGGGCACGAACCCGTGTCCCCTGCATCGGCAGGCAGACTCTCAACCACTGCGCCACCAGGGAAGCCCCATCTTAAGAAATTTTTAAAGAAAAATAGAGAAAACTAAACCCAAAGCAAGTAGAAAGAAGTAATAAAGAATGGAGAAGAAATTAATGAAATTGAAAATAGAAAAATAAAAAAAATCAATGCAAATAAAAGCATATTCTTTGAAAAGTTCAATAAAATTGACAAACTTCTAGTTACAGTGGCCAAGAAAAAAGGGAGAAGAGCTTCCTATAAGAATGAAAAATTTCAATATCAAGAATGGAAAATAAAGGGACATTGTTACTGGCAACATCGGCTCTAAGAGGAGTCCCGTAGATAGCCTGTGACCTCAGTGTTATCACAGAGTTGGATTTCAGAGTGGTGGATTTGGAGCCCTTAGTCAAGTTCATTCCTGGTATTTGGAAGTAAGTGAAGAAAATTCTCAGTCACAACTGTGAAAACGTCGTTATAAAAATAAAAGGAATATGGGTTGTTCTAGATGACCAGAAAATTCAATATGTGATCTTTTATTAGATCTTGGATCAGAACTAAGAAATAAAAACAACTAGAAAAATATTCAGTGGCATATTTGGGGAAAATTGCTATATTGAACACATGACATAAATATTAAAGAACATTTTGTATATCAGGCTTAAATTTTCTGGATGTGATAATTACATTACAATTAGATAAAATATCTTCTAAAAAAATGAAATACAAGCTAAAATATTTGTGTGAAGTATCAGAAACTTAGTTTTAAATAATTGATAAATATGTAATCAAAATGTGTATTGTTGTGAGTGTATGTTTAGGTAGACCGAGGGTGAGAGATAAAGGATATATAGCAAATAATGAAACCTGGAAACTCTAGGTAAGGGATATAGGAATGCAAACTTCTAATTTTTGAAGGTCACATATTTTTATACTAAAATTTGGGTTAAAAATAACAACGGTTTACAGTACATTCTTATGGTTAGCAGTTTATAAAAAGCCAACCCACTTCACAGTTCTTATAATTATTTTTTACTGTCATACTGCTCAAGTGCCTTAGCCATTATAAATCTGAACTCTTCACCTTCCACCTATACCTCATCCAAATGACACATAAAATCTTTAGTGATTGTGCTGTTATATGGTGTCCTTATTGCTTTCAGTTGAGGGTAAAATTCAGTTCCGAAATTCCACCTTGAAGATTAGCATTCCAAGTACAAACTGGTAGCTTAGTCTTTCCAGAAAGCTGAGCCTGAGGCAGAGGAGTTATGTTCATTTCTAGGGAGCAGAAGTGAAAGACAAAGTGGCAAGGAGGAAGGGAGAGATGATACAAGTATAGATTATTGAACTGCCTACCACTAAGTAAGACAAATTGCAGAATACCATGATTACTCTCAAAAATCCATACTAGCTTCATTTTGGGTCCTTCTATTGGAAGGGATAAATAGGACTGAATTTACCCACAAATTACTGAATCCTACTGTTCAAAGTTTATGCCTTGGGACATTAACTCCCACATACTTTCAGGTTGTGCAAAGGAATGTGCCAAAAGAGGTTCTGCACCCAGATACATTAACTCCTGTACACTTCTGGCCTGCCCTAAGGTGGATAATTGCAGGTGGCAGCATGATTCTATCAGCATATACTGGAATGATGAGTGCTGGGGAGATATGAGTGGAGCATCGAAACCATCTAATACAGTCGGGGCAGGAGATATTAATTATTGGCTTGAAAATCCAAATGGATAACCTTAAATTCCTGGGTTTATGGTTTTACTTTGAGGTATTTAAGCATGATGTATGAGTAAAAATTTCCTCTGTTAAATCAAGTTTAAGGTCCTAACTCCCTAATCTTCTGGAAAACTGTGGTATCTTTTAACAGATTTTGCAAAAGTAACATGATTAAGATTTCAAATTGACCATTCATTCATTCACTCATTCAACAAACATTTATTGAACACCTAAAGTATGTCATGGGTTAAACTAGGCACCAGTGTTACTGTTACTAAAATCATTATAGTGCCACCTAGAATTCAATGTATTGTGACACTCAAATAAGAAAATCCATAGTTACCGTAAAAGATATTACAGAGTGCTATAGGAAGACACGGTAAGACCTTAATTCATCCTGTGGACAGTAGTATATGGGCGATATCAGTAGGGCTTCCTGTAGAAGGCAATTGAAATGGATATGTAACACGAAGGAAGGGTGAAGTTTTGAGGAAAAGAGAAGAGAAATTCACGGTTGCCAGAAAATGAATGGTTAAGGATCAGTCCAGAAAGGAGTTCCATTCATAATCAGTATAAGAAATGCTCACTGGGGCTTCCCTGGTGGCGCAGTGGTTGAGAGTCTGCCTGCCGATGCAGGGGACACGGGTTCGTGTCCTGGTCCGGGAAGATCCCACATGCCGCGGAGCGGCTAGGCCCCGTGAGCCAGGGACACTGAGCCTGCGCGTCCGGAGCCTGTGCTCCGCAACGGGAGAGGCCACAACAGTGAGAGGCCCGCGTACCGCAAAAAAAAAAAAAAAAAAAAAAGAGAAATGCTCACTGGAGTGTAGGAAAAGAGGACAATGGAGAGGGTGGTAGAAGCCAGATCATGCATGGTCCATGTATGTATAGTAAGTGCTATGGTCTAGTCTTTGTGTTCCCCTCCAAATTCATACGTTGAAATCTTAATTTCCGTAGCTGATAGTATTAGTAGGTGGGGCCTTTGGGAAATGATTATGGTATTAGTGCTCTTATAAAAGAGACCCCACAGAGCTCCCTAAGCTCTTCTGCCATGTGAGGATACAATGAGAAGTCTGTGATTCAGAAGAGGGCCCTCATCTGACCATACTGGCACCCTATTCTTGAACTTGCAGCCTCCGGAACCGTGAGGAAAAAAAATTCCTGTTGTTTATGAGCCACCCAACCTGCAGGATAATCTTACAGCAGCCCAAAAGGACAAAGAGAGTTTGGATGTGAGATTTTACTCCAAGAAAGATGGGAATCCGTTGAAGGATTTTACCTGGTAACTTAGAAGAGAGAAAAGTTTCATAACACAATCAGGTATTTTTATAAGGAAAATTTGTTTCTTTTTCAGAAAGATCACTCTGGAAATACTGTGACTAGATTTTTGGAGAAGTGTGATGGCAGGCCTGGATATAGAAAGATGAGTTAGTAGTCCATTAATATAAGTCAAACAAGAAAGTGGATATAAAAAGTGTGAATTTGTGGCTGAGAGTTCTTTTCTTTTACTACTTGAAAAATGTTATGTCAAAGCTTCTGACTCCATAATTTTAGACAAGAAATGTGCTGTCATTGGAATTGGTTTCTCAGTAAGTGATGCATCGTTTCTGCCTGTCCACTTTCGAGATTTTTTTTGTCTCTACTTTTCAGAAGTTTAATTATGACGCCTCTTGACAAGGATACCTTTGTGTTTTTCCTCTTTGGATTTGCTCAGATTCTTGAATGTGTGCTTATATCTTCTAAAAAATTGGGAACGTTTTACTCATTATTTCTTTGAATACTTTGTCAGAGCTACGTGCTCTCTTTTTTCATTCTGGAACTTTGATGAGATGAATGTGAGTGCTTTTGTTACTGTTTACAGGTTCTTGAGATCCTCCTGTTCTTTCTCCCATCTCTACCCCTCAGCCTATTTTTCTCTGTACATTTGGTACATTGTATTGATCTCTTCTAAGTTCATGATTCTATGCTTTGTAATCTCCAGTCTACTCTTGAGCAAAGTTTTTTGATTGTTGTATTTTTCAGTTCTACTGTTCTCATTTGTTTTTATTCTTATATCTTCTAGTTCTTTGTTTACATTTTCTATTTTTCCCATTTCCGTCAAGGAACACATAATTGCTAACTGAAGCATTTATGTGACAGCTTATTTAAAATCCCTGTCTGATAATTTCAATAGATATTTTATCTCAGTGCTGGTGTAGGTTTATTGTCTTTTCTCATTTATTCTGTGATTTCCTGGTTCTTGGTGCCATGAGTATTTTTCAGTTGGATTCTAAACATTGTGAGTTATTACATGACTCTGTATCCCATTTAATTTTATTATTACTTTTTAGAAGGAAGTCATCCTATTGGAGGTATAGTATGAGGACTGGGGGGTTACGTACAGATTTCCATTGGGCCCTACTGTCAATACCCCAGCAAAAGTGGGCACTTACATTCTCTCACTGCAGACAGATCAAGTAGAAGTTCAGCTATCCTATTGGCCCTTCTGACACCTTCCCCCCAAAAGTGGGAACATTAATATCATTGTGTTGCCTTTTAGTAGGAGTGGAAGTTCATCTCCCCAGTAGATTTCTTGACACCAGGGGAGGGGAGAAGTGAAGTGTTTGCTGTCCTTCCTCCCACTTCATTCCTTCTTGTTGATGCCGGGTGTGGGTAGAGGGTCAGCTACCTGCTGGCCCCACTGACACCAGGGTAAGAGGAAGAGAACTGCCAACTAGCCCTGCTTGTGCCATCTCATTCTGTCTTACTGCCTCAGGATGGTTATGGGGATTCAGCACCCCACTGGGTCTCACTGACACCATGTGTTGGGGGTTAGTGGGGTGCCTACTCCCTCCAACCTGTAACATCCTATTCTTATCGATGTCAGGGAGAGACGGAGGCTAGGTCCCACCATTGGACCCCACGACTGTGTGAGGGCAGCCCAGTGTTAACTAGCCTGTCAGGCACCACCTTTGAAAGTCTCTTTGCTAATGCAAAGGGGTGGAGGCTCAGCTCACCACTGCACCACACTGAAACAGCCCTGGTGGCGAAATCAGAGCGCTGCCTCTTCTGGAGGGCAGGAGTGGGGTGGTGTGGAAGATCAAGTCCTAGCTTGGCCCAACTGAAACCACAGGACATAGGGGATGGGTGCAATATTCCACTGGCACTTGGCTCGAGTAGTGTGTCTATTATTGCCCAAATGCTTTTCTGTCTTTGGCAACCCATTTCCTCACACCTTGGCTAGGGGGAACGGGGGTTTTGTGTTTTCTTTTTTGAAGCTTTTTCGTCTGTTGTTCTGTTGGTGGTTATTGATTGGGGGTTCCTGTAATACCCTCTCCAGGATGTATGGGAAGCAACAGGAAACACAGGGGACTCATCACCATGTTATTCCTCAAGTCCCAAAGTCCCTAGATAAGTCTGCCTTCTCATTTCCACCTTTCAGTGTCTTCCTATGTTTGTCTGTTGTTATGTTCAGGGTTTTAGTTTTAAGTGGAAGAACCTGGGAGAAATGGGCTACTTCATCTTCTTGGAAGCAGAGGTCTGGAGGCCTATGGATGTTACAAAGTACTGCTGACTGTAAATTAAAATTTGATGATATACACCTTGCCCTTTCAGAATTATTCTGCTAGATGATGTGGCTTCCCAAAGTAGCTACAATTTGATTTTCATACTTCTAAAAGTCAAGTGTTTTGCCGGAGTTGAAATTTAAAGATAAGCAAGAGATGAGGCTAAGATGATCTATGTGGTAACAGATTAAAGTTGGAAACATCAATATACATTCATGTTTAGCTTAATATTACTTCATATTACCTTAATACACATGGTTATGTAGAGAGATACTTATAGACATGTGCATATACATGGGTAATGTACACGCATGTTATCTCTTTGCTCTGTCAGCTGAGAAGATCTAGAAGCAATGACATCCGGGCAGCAATCAGCACACCCCACACCCAGATCCTGCTGTCTAATACTGTTCTCCACTAAAAAGACCTAGTTATCCTTGAAGAAATAGCTGATTCTAGGACTGGGGCAGTAAATATACAAGATTTATATACAAGACCATCTTATAGTGTCAGAAAGTAAGGAAGTTCCAAAAAAATATATAGGATGGGGATACCTCAGAGTGGCACACGAGCCACTTAACTGAAAAGAGTTCACAAGGGTCAGGACTAGAGCAATTTGAGGAACAAAGTAACTAACGTAGAATTAGATTATAACCCAAAGTATAAAATAAAAATCCATGAGTTCTTCTGATATAAATAAGTGATTGGATACGTAAATAAATGCGGGAGAATAGATAAATCTCCAGTGCAAAAGAATTCCAAATAGTTTATGTAGTACTCCATCTTAAGCGTAACTCTCCATTCCTTAGTTGTGGGCTGAGCATATTGACTTCCTTCCAAAAAATACAATATGGAGAAGGGAAAACAGTAATTTTACAATGGAGAAACCTGAAAAACACTACCTCAGCCTGGTGATCAAGGTCGACCTCAACATTCATAATGCATATTGATACTTTGTACACTTGATGTGATCTGACAAAATAACCCTTCTACTCTTGTGGTCTTCCTCCCCAAAACACATAATCCCAATATTATCATGAAAAATGCATCAAACAAATTCTAGTAGTGGGCATCCTACACAAACCTAACTACTCAAAATTGCCAAGGTCACGCAAGGAAAATCTGAGAAGCTATCAAACCCAAGAGGAGCCTAAGGAAACACGGCAACTAAATGTAATGTGATGTTTTGGATGAAATCCTGAAATAGAAAAAGGACATTAGGTAAAAACTAAGGAACTGGACTAATGTATGGACTATAGTAAACAATAATGTATCAATATTTGTTCATTGATTGTAACAATGTAACATACTAATATAAGTTGATCATCATAGAGGGAAATGGGTATAGTGTATATGGAAACACTTTATATTCTCTTCTCAATTTCTCTGTAAAATTAAAACACTTCTAGAAAATAAAGTCTATAAAAACGTTGTGTTTTCTTGTTTTATGATTATGTGCCTGTATTTCCTAATAAATATGCAAATTTGCTTTGCCTTCCTTGATACTGATATTAAAGAAAATACTAAGTAACTCTGAAAGAATTTGTAACTCCAATTTAACAAGCAATAATTCTTCGTATTAACTTTCTAGGAGAACGCACTGAATAAATCAAAGCAAATTGTCTTTAAAGGCTGAATTTCTTTTCAGTGTTTAATCTTTTATATGATTAATGCATACCACAAGCATGGTTCTGTTTCAAAGGGCAGAAAACATTGATTGTAGGCCATGTCTAAAATACAGTGAAACATTAATGTATGATGCTATAACAACTTTAATGTATTTTATGTTTTCAAAATGATGAATTGTTATTTCAGTCAATAAAGTATTCACTTTTATACATTTCCTACCCACCTTTTCCCAGAACACCCACAAGGAAATGATACTATCATCTGATATTAGGTTCATCAATTTAAATTGGAGTTTTTGGTAGCTGTGGTTGCCAACGGTACTGGAACGTGTGATACTTTTACAAATCCTCTCCATGGCAAAATCTGATCTTCACAAGGTAAATCACAGTAGGTGCCTAAAGCCAAATGACACAGAGCTTTGTAGCTAGATTACCAAGCATTTTACTTAGAGGCACAATAGAATGTAGAAAAGGCCATTTCTCCTTCTGTCTTTTTCTGCTCAAAGGTCACTCACCATCTCAGAAGTTTTCCATAAATTTAGACTATATAGTGTCACTTAATGTGAATGTAGCTCAACATTCTGTTTTAGTACAGCTAATCTCACATTATTTTATTGGTCCTAAATATGTAAATCATCAGCAAATTTTTGTACTTAACTTTTTTTTTTTTGATGTGGACCACTTTTTAAAGTCTTTATTGAATTTGTTACAGTACTGCTTCTGTTTTATGTTCTGGTTTTTTGGCTGCAAGGCATGTGGGACCATAGCTCCCCGACTAGGGATTGAACCCACACCCCCTGCATTGGAAGGTGAAGTCTTAACCACTAGACCGCCAGGGAAGTCCCTGTACTTAACTTCTAAAAATAATTAAAATAAGCTATTCAACACATTTTTTCCTAAAAAAAAAAAAAAAGCAATTCTTCTTAGGCTGGCCCTGGGCACATACATGACTTTGCCATTTTTTCCATGGATTATTTTCTTATCTGTTCTACTGTGTCACATTTGTTCTACCTTCTCATAAAGAAGCATTTAAAAATTCATCTACGCGTTCATGCATTCATACATTTATTGAATAAATCTACTGAATACCTACATACGGCACAGAAAAAGAGGCAGAAAACTAATCTGGGTTGCACAGAAAGTAATGAACTCAGTTAAAATTTTTGGTGAAAACAGGTGTTACTCAATCTATTGGAAATCACATTTCATTATGGGGACTCACAGACTCAAGGAAAACCAAGACCTAAATAATAATAAAGTAATAAAAGCACTAGCCATTTACTGAGTGCCTGCTTTTATCTGACTCTGAAACTCTAAAATCATTATGGATGTTTTGAGGATTGTCTGATATAATTGTAATTTCTATTTTACAGATGAAAACAACAAGGTTCAGAGACATTAGGTTACTTGCCTAAAGTGAAGTGGCCCAGAAACTACAGAACTGGAAATTGAACCTTAGATTTCATAATGCCAAAATCTGTGCTTTTAATCACAATGTGTGTGTGTGTGTGTGTGTGTGTGTGTGTGAGAGAGAGAGAGAGAGAGACAGAGACAGAGACAGAGACAGAGAGACAGAGAGAGACAGACAGATAGAGAGAGAGAAAGAGAGAGAATGTGTTTAATAGAGAACTTCTGAGAAATGGCAAGAAAACTGCCAGGTATCCATAAAACAATAAATTAGGAGCTTCTTACTATACAAGTAATTGTTAATCATATGGCTGAACTAAGGATCTCTCACTTTTGAACTAAGAAATCAAAAGCTTCCAGAAGTTGAGTCTAAATTTTACACTTACATAAGATACTTCATACAGAATGCTAAAGTATACTAACTAAAGAGCTCTGAAAATACTGGAAGCATTCATACTAGTATGATTTCATAATGTGGATAATAGAGGATTTAAGAAATTGGCAGATGCAACTGCAGACTCATTTGTTATCATTTCTGTGAAGGGCAAGATAAATCAATAAAATGAGAAAAATGAAAAAAGAATGGCTAGCAATTTTAGGTAGTTTGCTTCATCTCCATACTAGGAAAGACTAAGCAAAAAAAAAAACATTCTCGAAATTTTATTTTGAAAGTACCTACAAGTGTATATGGTCTTTTTATACCAAATAACTTGGAATTATGAACTGTCAAATAAGTCTAATCTTCTATGATGATAAAATTGCTGACTTTATTTGAAACTATGAAATGAAAAATGAGGTAAGAGTCAGAAATTCTTAAGAAAAGGAGTAGACAAAACAAAATTATAAGAGTTATGTTAAAAAATATTTTGAAACAAACATAAAATCCACATTACTGGTACAGAGCTTTTAAAACTTTATTTTGGTTTTAAGTTTTAATAAATATTGATATGTTTACATAATTACTGTCATAAGGAAGACACAATTTTAGGTCAGCTTTCTTCATTCTTTCTTTATTAAGCATTATTTTATTTTGCTCCATCATCGTGTAATTATAATATAGTAACTGTGTCACTTTCTACTAAGTGGATATAATTTCCTAAACTGTTTTCCTATTGTTAACAATTAAAGGTGTTCCCAATTTTTTGTTACTACAAATGACATGAGCATCTTTATATAATAATTTTCTGGATTATAAATTATTTATGGCATAAGCTTCCAGAATTAGAATTAATGTGTAAAAAGCTATTAACATTTTTATCTTGCTAGACATTGCCAAATTACTTGTCAAAAGATGGAACCAAATTATATTGCAAAAATCTTTGCCAACAGAAAACATTATATACAATTTTTGATTTTGCTAAATTAATAAGTTGGAAACCTATGTTCCATTTCTTTGAATTCTTTGATAACAGAGTGCTTCTGGAGGCTGGGAGGGCAGCCATGTCCATGAAGCCTCCCCAGAGTTGGAGCCGAGAAGTGGAAAATGGTAAAAAAAGATACTAATTGTATTTTCCCTCGATTGTTATCTCTCATTCTTTTCTGCCTCTGTGTAACTTATATCCAGGTAGCTGGAGAAAAATCATGTGGAAGGGCAAATTGGTATTCCAATAAATTAATCATCACCAACTCCAAATGGATTTTCAAGACTGGAAATATTGCTCTGACTTACAGTAAGTTCTTTCTAATTCTCCTTAAGGACTATTTTCTTAGAAGCTTTCCCTACCCTCCTCAAATTTTCCTCCATCCTCTCTACTTCCTTCACTCTGAGCTGGTGAGGCGCTTCCTAACTCATTAGGAACACAGAAGTCAGTAAATAGTCCACTGCCAAATCCGTTAATTCATTAGCATTTGCATTGATCTTTGTATTCCCTTTCACTACAGGAGTTCAAGTTCAAAGGCCACGTGCACTACAGGTAGCATTTCATTTTCTCTCATCTTCTCAAGTACTTCACAGCACTGCATTTTCTACAACCCATCTACTCCTTATGAATGATTCTTGCCAAAATTCAACCTCATTCTAGACTAGTAACTCCAACTTAAAATGTTAAAAACTATACGTGTAACACGAAAGCCTCCCTCCTCCTCTAATCCCTGCATATCTTCTTTAGCCAATTCATGTCTGAACTTTTCAAAACTGTTATCATCGTATATTGTTTCCATTTCCTCACGTCCCATTTACTCTATAATTTACATCCATCTGACTTCTCTCACCGTAATCTCTCTGCCCACTGTCCTGAAATTTTACTTATGAAGGTCACCAGTGATCTCCATGTCAGTATAGCCAATGAATAGTTTTTGTCCTATTTCTAGGCTCTTTCATTCTTTAAAAAAGAAAAAGAAAAACAAAAGCCATTTTTTTTCCTCTATGCTTTCACACTCTCATCATCTTCTGTCCTGGTATATTTTACTGGCTTTCTGTGTTTAATCTGATTTCTAATATTCTATGAGTTTCCTTTATCTTCAGTGGAATAAACCACTATATGAAGGATTATTCTCAACAGTTAGTTCTCATAATAACAGTACTAGTAGCAGCAGTCAATACTTCTATAATGCTTATCATGTGCCAAACACTATTCTAAGACACTGTTTAAATACATATATATAGACACACACACACACACACACACACACACACACACACACACACACACATATATATATATAGTTTTCCTCCTCACAGGCATATGAAATAAGCCTATTATTATACCCATGTTACAAATGAGAAAACTGAGGCAATGAGAGGCCAAGGTCACATGATCAGTACTTGGTGAAGCCCCACCTGAGTTAATGCTGGAACTTTAGAGTAGACAAGTTAAATAATGTCTCACAGATTGGCCTTGAAAGTGAGCAACATTCAATTAATGACTTGTAAAAGTATCAGAAAAAAGAGAACATTTTAGTTAACAGATTATTGGCAAAGATATAAAAATAATTAGAATGCCAATTTCCCTGGGTATTCCCTGTGTACTTTAGGGGTAAAAATAGTATTTGTAAAGTGATTTCAAAATGTGCAAATATTACCTGTGGGATATAACCTACGGGTGAAGAGCACTAACTCTAAAATTAATTTGCCTGAATCTTTTTTCCCCAGCTCCACCACTTATTAGTTGTGGGAGTTCAGGAGTGGTACTTCTTTGTGTTCCACTTCCTCTTTGAAAATCAAGGGCTTAATAACCTCACCCATTTTACAGGGCTGTGGCGTGGAGTTAAAACATGTAGAGTGGCGCCACTCTTAAGTCGTTGAAAATCAATCTTAATATTGTTGTTACTATTATTAATTTGTTAGCTGTCCTTGAAAAAGTTTGCCAGCAGTACTCACTTGCTTTCCTTTTTGTTTTATATTCTCTACATCCCACTTAAGAGTTCTACCAAACCTTAAGAGGCTCTTTTCAGATATTTTACACCTCTTTACTTGTTTCTCACAGCAGAAGTAAAAGGAGTGTGGCTCCCCTTGATCAAACAAACCAGAACTTTGGTTTTCTCCCATTCATACACATTGGTGAACAGATGTGAAAAAACGACTCCATGGGGCTTTCAGTCTGGAGCCAAACATCCAGGCTCTGTGTAACTCGACACTATTATGCACACATGTTGGTCCCTTAGGACCCAAAAGAATCTCAACTAAGCCCATCATTATTTCAGGAATATGACGAATGCTTTTTGTGAAGTAGGTGAATGTAACAGAAATACAAGAAAAGGCAGGGGTGTTTCGTATCACAACTTTTTGAGAAATGCTCAGCGCTCTAAGATGTAGCTGACAATTCCCCCATCAGCTCATGCTTTCAAAGTGACCATAAATTTCACCATAAAGACATTTTTTCAGCAATGGCAATAACGCGGTGACTATACTGCTCAATTCCTCACAGTGTCAGCATTAAATACATTAAAAGGGTAAGTTAAAATATCTGTCTGATTGCTTCTGACATAACCCCGAGATCTCTTTTACTTCTGTACTCCATCAATTATAATGTGGAACATTAAGACAAATTATTTCTAAACACTAACAAGGAATGTAGCAACAAGTGGCAGACAATCAAGGGGAATTCTGCCATAGCGTGGTGCTTATTTTGTTACAAGCAGGAGTGCAAACCCAAAGGATGTAATTTAGAGGAAACTCTGTCCTGTCTATTCTCTAGGAACTAGAACAAGGAGACTGAGAGAAGATGATTCTGGGTAAATCAAACCGTTTTCTCCTAATTACAGCTGACTAATAGGGAGAAAACTCCCATGGAAGGCTGTGATCTGCTTGAAGAAAGCTACGAGGTTGCCCTGGTTAGGGTCTTTCATATACAGTCATTCAAGCTCAGACTTGATCATCTGTCAGGGATGCTACAGTAGGGAGAGTTTTGCCGTAGCTCTGAGACTCAGCAAGATCACTTCCAACTCTAAAACCTACACTTTTAATTTAATCACCAACACCAGCCATCATTAAGAGCGACCTTAAATAACTCCAAATCTGTTCATCTACTCACATATTCTTTACACAGTCAATAGACCTCGAGTGATTACTACATGCCAGACACAGTTCTAAGACACAGAATAAGGGATAAGAAATGTAACAACTTCTGTCACTGTGGGGCTTGAGTTCTTTGGGAAGAAGTTCATCTAAATACAAAGAGACACCAAAGATAATATTTGTTTTTATAATTATTCTGTGAAAGAAGTAAGGTAATCTGATAAATTGGGACTAAGTTAGGCTGGTAGGACAATCAAGGAAAAAATATTTTTAAGAGATGAGCGCCAAAGAATAGAAAGGAATCATTTATGGACAATTTTTCTGGAAATAATATTTCCAAAACATGGGAAAAACAAATACAAAGGCCCTGAGGCAAGATGAAGCTTAACTACAATCAAGGAACAAAAAGAAGCTAAAAGGTTAGCTTCTTGCGCCCTCTTGCACTGCTGGTGGGAATGTAAATTGATACAGCCGCTATGGAGAACAGTATGGAGGTTCCTTAAAAAACCAAAAATAGAATTACCATATGATCCAGTAATCCCACTACTGGGCATATACCCAGAGAAAACCATAATTCAAAAAGACACACGCACCCCAATGTTCACTGCAGCACTATTTACAATAGCCAGGTCATGGAAGCAACCTAAATGCCCATCGACAGACGAATAGGAAAAAAAGTGGTGGTACATATACACAATGGAATATTACTCAGCCATAAAAAGGAACGAAATTGAGTCATTTGTTGAGACGTGGATGGATCTAGAGACTGTCATACAGAGTGAAGTAAGTCAGAAAGAGAAAAACAAATATCGTACGTTAACGCATGTATGTGGAACTTAGAAAAATGGTACAGATGAACCAGTTTGCAGGGCAGAAGTTGAGACACAGATGTAGAGAACAAACGTATGGACACCAAGTGGGGAAAGCCGTGGGGGTGGGGTGGGGTGGGGTGGGGATGGTGGTGTGCTGAACTGGGCGAGTCGGATTGACATGTATACACTGATGTGTATAAAACTGATGACTAATAAGAACGTGCTGTATAAAAAAATTAATTAAATTAAATTCAAAAATCAAAAAAAAAAAGAATACTGTCTACTGTCCTCCGCGCCCCCTGGAACACTCACTCTAAATATCCAGGAGGTGCTTGCAGAATGAATGAATCAATGAACAAACAAGCTCACTCATTTCAAACGTGCGGTCACATGAGTAATCTCACCTTCTAAGAAGTTAAGCTTCTGGAAGGAGCCCATTTTCTTAACGTATTCAGCATCGAGTCATCACAAAATATGAACTCTTATAAAGTACTGCCCCCTCACTTCCCATGAGAAAGCAAAATTCCTCAGCAGGGAAATGGGAGGGTAGCAGACATTACCCGCAAAGCTTTGGGAAGGCTGCAGCTCGCTGAGCACTTCACTAGGGCCCCTGACCGCCTGCCTGGTAGTAGGACAGACACACCAGGAATGGCTGCTGACCAGCAGAAAGAGCGCCCAACCAGGCAGGCAGCACACCCTGCACCCTGCCAAGCGAGGTCCGCCCAGCAAGGGAAAGACGCTCTCTCCACTTCAGAACTGCCCACCACTAGAAAGCCAGGTCCTGCCAGGGCCTGGACACACGAGGCCTTCCTTACAAGGGTTACAAATCTGTGGCCTTGCTCTGCCTCGAATAAAAGACAGAGACGGGGACAACGTGACTATCTCCAGATGAACTTTCAACTTCGTTTCAAGTGCCTGGGTGCTGGGTCACAGTGCATTTCTAAACTCTTCCAATATTCAAAAATACCAATTTCTAAGATGCAGAAGGGTTGTTAAACTTACACTTAGCACAGATCCCAGTCCCACTCCTGAGTATTTTCTCAAGTGAGGTAAAAACCCAAGTTCACATGGAAACCTGCCCTGGGATGTTTACAGCAGCTTTATTCCTGATCCCCTCAAAACTGGAAACATCCCACAAGTCCTGCCACCCACAGGCAAATGGACAAACGGAACATGGAATACAACACAGCCAGAAAAATGAGTGGCTTCTCATACCCGCAACAACAGGGATGACGGACTTCCCTGGTGGTCCAGTGGCTAAGACTCCGCGCTCCCAATGCGGGGGGCCCGGGGTCCATCCCTGCTCAGGGAACTAGATCCCGCACGCTGCAACGAAAACATACTACACGCGCCAATGAAGATCCCATGTGCCGCAACTAAGACCCGGCACAGCCAAGTAAATAACTAACTAAATCAATGTTTAAAACAACAACAACAACAAAAAAAAAAAACCCGGGATGAATCTCGCATAGGTTTTGCTGAGCCAAAGCAGCCAGAACCAAAAAGCTACATGCTGTTGTTCCGTTTATCTGGCTTTCTGGAAAAGCCAAAACCTTAGGGACAGACAGGAGATTAGCGGCCAAGAAGCTAGAGGCACGCTGGCGCCAAAGGGCAGCAAATGGGATGACAGGACTGCTCTGCCGCCTGACGGCGATCATCTGTCAAAACTCCTACAACTGTGCACTACAAGTGAACTATTCTTCACGGCTACTAAGGATAAACAAATGATTACATTTTGAAAAATGCGCCGGCCAGCCAACCCGTGCATGACAAGTGCAGTAAGAGGGGCAGGGAGGCGAGGCAAGTGGATCAGCTGGACTTCTGAAGGTTCTCCCCACTTTCAGTTTCCCTCCCCTGGGATGTCTCCCCGCCCTGCCCACTGCTCAAGCCGCCCACCAAGGCCACCCGGAGTTACCCAACCGGAAAAGCCAGAGCCCAGGCTCAGCCGCGCCTTCGGGCACAGGAAGGGCAAAAATAGAAAGCGTCAGTGCGCGGTGGCGGGCTGGAAACCTTCGGACCTCAGATAACTGCGGAGAACCGGGGCCCGGGAGTCAACATCGGCTCCCAGGCGGTCCCAGCGTCCCGACCCTGACCCCGGCCGCGACACACTTTCCACAAACTGACACACACGGAGCCCGCGCGAGGGCCGGGTCGCCTGGAGGACGGTCCCCCGCAAGCCGAGCGCACGAAAGGGCGCCCCAAAAGCGCCGGCCCAAGGCGTCCGCTGTGCTTTCCCTCCGGAAGGTGGGCTGCGGGGCCCAAGCGTAAACCCTGAGACAAGGAACACGCGCACCACGCCGCCACGGGGGACGAGAGGCCGGGCGCCCACCTAGCCGGACACCCTGCATTTCTGGAATCACTGGACGCCTGTGTACATTTCCGTCTGGCGTGTCATTTTCCAAAGGCCACTCAAGATCAGGGGACAGAACGCCTCCTCTCCAAGTGTCCTGCCAGCCCACCCACTCAAGATCAGAGGGACAAAATGCCTAACTAAAACAAAACAAAACAGAAACACAAAAAAACTGGAGTGAGGGAGGAAAGGGTGCCCTGAAAAATAAAAAAAACAAAACTAAGCACGTTGACAGCGCTAAGAATAAACTACCAGGAACAAGACACCCTACATGTCAGATCCTAAAGTACAGAAGGGCAAGCCCGCCGGCATTCCAGGCCCGGGGGAAACGGGGTCCCCAGCCCTGCAGAGCCAACCGCAGACCGGCTCGGGAGCCCCTCGGAAGCGCGGGGTCCCCGCGGCCGAGTCTGTGCCCCCCGGCTGGCGCCGGCTCCCCTCTGCCCACCCTGCGCGCGGGGGCTGGACACTGCCGCGGAGAACCACGGCGGGGCGGGAACGGGGGCTCCAAAGAGGGTCTGGCGACTCGAGTCGCTCCGTTTCTCAGTAGGCTCAGCGCGCGCCGTGGGGAAAGAGGGGCGGGGGTCCGGGAGGAGGGGACGGGCGGCACTTACGTAGACCAGCAGCGGCCACGGGTAGACGGCGGGCTCGGTCCCCACGAGCGACTCCAGCCTCAGCTCCAGCTTCTCCCCCATGTCTTCGCACGCGGCGCCCGCACCGCGCTAGTCGGCGCTTGGGGGAGGGGCGCGGCGCCGCCGGCGGGGGCGGGGCAGACGGGCAGGCGGGAGGCTGAAGGGAGGGGGCCTGGCCTGGGCCTCAGCTGCCGCCGCCGCGCTCCCGTCCGGCCCCCGGCTCCCTCTTTGTGGTCACAGGACCGGGGCCTCCAGCGCTGCCGCCAACTCGGGCTGGCATGAGGCGAGAACAACCAGCCGGGGACCGGGCTGACACACTCGCTGCGTGCGCGGCCCACCCCGTGGACTCGCACGCTCTCACGCACGCACGCACGTACGCATGTCTTCGGCTGCCCCCGGCCACCCACTCCGGCCCGAAGTGGAGACCCGGGGAGACCATTACTCTGTCTTGAGGTGCTTAAAAGGAAACTCTACATTCTTGTCCAAAGCAAGGAAAGTTCTTTTTAAGAGCAAAAATGTTGGAGTTGGAATGACTTGGGCTCGACTCCTACCTTTACGTTTTGGGTAATTGTTGCAGTTTCCCTGAACCCTAGTCCCTCATCTGACTGTGGAAATAAACATAACATAAATGAATAGCTCATTAAGTAACTGATGTCTTCTCTCTCCCATCCTTGCTTTAATCAAGAATTGGTTCACTCAACACTGATTCTCCTTTGATTTGCTCTAACACAGAGAAGAAAGCTAAGTATTCAATCTTCCGAGCTGCAATCCAGCTAGCGATGGAGATATGACACAGTTCCGACCAATGGTATGTAAATTTAGTTTGATGGGAAGGGCTTCCATTAGGTAGAAGACCTGTGGTCCTCCTGCCTTCTTCTTGATTGGGAAGCAGGCATGATGGCTGAAGGTGCAACACATCTCCTGCCATCATGAGGTTGTCATGTCATAAGGATGGTGGGACCAGAGGATAGAAAAAGCCTGGTCCCCAACAATACCATAGAATGGATATTAAATGATACCGGACAGGCAGAAAGTTTCATTCAGAAAAAAACTTTTATTATCCTTCATGAGAGATTAGTTTTCTTCCTATTACCATAACACAGAACCCATGTCATATAAACAAATCATCTGGTTTTGCTATGCTAAGAGAGAATGTGCCTCCTCATTGCCTAGAGTTACATTTCAGAATGACTGAATGCTGGAAATATCGTGTGGCTCAACCTTAAATATCTGACAGAAGCAGGACTCAGACCCAAGTCTTTCTGATTCTGGGGCCCATGTTATTTATCACTGCACTCACATGTTGCCCCACTCCGGGTACTCAGCAAACTCTTAAAGAAAAGTTGCTGATTGATGATGAATTAAATAATTTCTCTCTATTTTTACATTAAAGAGTCTCTTCTTTCAGCACAATCTAATACTGACACTGAAACCAAAGGTCTCCATTAGCGGATTCTTCTCTCTGTAGAAGTGAGAACTGAGCTGGGAGACAGCTGAAATAAATTTCGCATGGCGTTGGCCTTGAATGTACTGATGAAAGGCATGACCTGGAGTTCTTTGGCTGGGGCCCGCAGGATAGCGCACTTGTGGCCTTAGAGGCATGGGACTGGGGAACCACTCAGAGAAAACTGTCAAGTGCACACACAGCAAGAATGAGCCTCCACCTCGGATGGCCTTGCTTGGCTCCGTAATCGTAGCCCTTTTAAGGGATCATAGCAGAGACAGCAAATTCCACATTAATCCACTTTTTAAGAATAGAAGAGATGTTGTTCAGTATGAGCCAATAAGCTGTCGTGACTCAAAATGGGTCACAGACATTGCCTTTTGCCCAGGTTGAAGGCCAAAAACATACTGGGCATTGTGTCCAAAATGGGAGTAAAGTAGTCTAAATCCAGACAGCTTACATCCTTGATTCTATGGCTTAGTCAAGCATTGTGTTCATTGGAAATAGAATCTAGATTTCCTCCTACTTATCCAAATCCTGAAGTATTTGTTTCAGACACAAAATCCTTGGGACAGTTATATATTTCCCTCTAAATGCTCTGTTGCTTCTTTCTAATAATGAAAACATAATGAAAAAGCCTCAGTTAGACACTAATGGTAGTAAATTTTTAGTCAGGAAAATAGTATACGCTCATAGTTGAATTTTCAAATAGTATCAAAAGGTCAAGAGGAGCATCCACTCTGTGCCTGCTGCTGGACCAGGACTTTTATCCGTTTGTGATGTTTTCTCATGGATGAAACAAACTCATCCCGTTGTAGGAGACGGGCTGGAGAGTGTGACATGGAAGGTCTTTCTCTACCTCCAGGGACCTGGGAGACTAAGGAAGTCGTGAGAAAGAATGGTTCTGTCACAGGGTGATGCTGTGTCAGAAATGCTTTCCAACTCAGCCGTGCTGGATGGGAGGTCTGTTTTGGGAAAGTGGCTGAGAGTGTGTGTCACTAAACTTATGTATCATTGGTCAGAACTGTGTCACATCACCACTGCTAGCTAGATTGCAGCTAGGAAAATTGAATACTTAGTGTTCTTGTCTCTATGTTAGAGTAAAGCAAAGGAGAATCAGTGCTGACTGAACCAATTCTTGGTTAAGGCAGGGATAGGGGAGAGAAGACATCAGTTATAACCTAAACATCGGCCAGGTAGCCTAAACGTTAGTAATATGAAAACTGACCCAAGAGATGGGATAGGCAAATGAAGCTTCCATAGCAACATATGCCTCCAGGGGAGACAGGTCCCTCCTGTATCATCCACAGAGGTTCTTTCTGCACCCATGCTGCACGCCTGCTGACCACAGCAGCTGCACTGAGCCGGGCCCCATCTTGGCCTTGTGGGTTTGGTGGTCAGGGGCAGGTGGCAGCACAGTGGGATGCTTTGGTAGTGAATTAGCCAAGGGGGGCAGGCGGCTTTTACTCTGAAACAGTGGCAGTTGCAGGCTCATTGAAAGTATGCAGCCACCTGTGGGACTGAGCAGATTTTCTCTCTGTAAAACGAGGGCTAAATATTTGAACTGGGGAAAGCCCTGGGAGGAGTGGTAACCTGAAAGAGGCCAGAAGAAACTTCTTAAGATGATAAGGTGAGGGGGCTGGGGGTGGTTAGAGAGGTTTAATTTAATTCAAATAGCTGGATTTGAAGTTATTTTTTACCCTACCTGGGTAAAGAAGGAAGACACCCATCACTGCCTTTAATCCTCAAAATATTCACTGAGGTCCATATTATTATCTACATTTTGTGGATGAAGAAATTGAAGCTGAAAAAGATGAAGGGGCTCGGCCAAGGTCACGTGATTGGCCGGTAGGTGGACACCAGTTTGGCCCGTAAGATGCGTTTTTACCACAAGCCATAGCATCTCAAGACTGAGACATGCTACATGCTAGCCTGAATGTGCTAGTTTAGGGGCTACGTGCCCAATTTTACCAGCATGAATATCCATTCCTCTGGGCCACCTGATAGCCAGGAGGAGCACATAGCTTGGCAAGGAGATCCTATTACTGTGTTTTGTAACAGGTATTATTAGGGCAGAGCGGGATGACCTAAGATGTGGAATGGAATTGGTCCAATGTCTAGGAGCCATTCCTCTATCCTTAACCTTTCTCAAAATCATCAGGTCAAGTCTGGTTAGGCTATCATAGTAGAGCGAAGGTTCACTTGCCTTATAGGCAGCAGTTGGCAGGGACCCCAGTTAACTGTGTTCATAGACTATCTCAAAATTGTTTCAGGGGTTGCCAGTAGCAGTGAAATTATACTAGGGTAGAGTTTCTGAACTTCATATTGTGACAGTCCTGTAGTCAGTGACTCCTTAAGTGCCTGCCTCACCATGAACTCCCTTTTGAGAAAAGTGCATGTAATTACATACTTTAGTGCTTGCCAACTCAGATGCCTACAAGGGTCAGGCATGTAAGTAAATCAGTGAAGCTGGTTGACAGTAGGGATATTGGAGACTATGTTGAACTGAGAGCTTATGGGCCTCTAAAGGGGTCACGGGTCACTCACTACTCAGTATCTGTTGACTGTGGCTAGTGTTGTCTGATATTCCAGGTTTTCAAGGGCAGCTGGAAATCTGGAATTTTACATGAAAGCTTTCTATTTAAAAATGTTGGTTGCACATTAACGTAAAAACAACACTGTGTAAGCTTTCATGCTCCACCTAAAGCACCACTGTGCCGCCTTCTGCTCTCCGGGGAGGAAATGTCATTGGGGTGATGGCAGGTCTCTTTAGCTTTTGCCCAGAAATGACCCGTGGGAAGCATGCTCTTCAACATGGAAGCCTAATACTAGAAGGTGACTGCTCGGCTCAGTCAGACCCTCGCTTTTGTGGAACTGGACCAGAAGATAGAGTTATGTCATAATAACAGGAGGAGAAGAAGCAGACCCTGAGACTTAATGCCAAGAAACCTTAATGGCAGCGCATTCAGACTGGAGGCCTGCTGCTGAGAGGCTATCACGTGATGGAACGGCTAGTGCTTTTGCTGTGTGCAGTGCATTGCTAGAGCTAATGTTTTCTGAATGAACATCAGGTTTTACTTAGTGTCCCGTTTTATCTTTACAATAAAACCCACTGCCCAGGGTAAACCTGAGTATGTCTGGGGATCTTATAATTTCAGAGATGCTGGTCAATGCAGCAACCTGTGCCCAGATACATATATTTGTTTGTATTAGAACGCCCATTCTTCCTCATGATGATCGGCTCTGAAGACCATGTGATCCTGCCCCTCCTGCTGATTGGATAAGTGGGGACTACGTCAGCCAAGTTGAACCAATCAGATTTTACACCTTGTGAGTTCGAAATCTTATTAGTTCATTCATGATGAATGCTTGAAGAGATAATATAAACGCAGGACTTGAGGTTCTTCTGAGGGGATGGCCATTTCTAGTAAAATTCATTAACATAGTTTAAAAGGTCCAGCCCGAAGTGACTTCTGTTTCCTTTTCTAACCTCATCACTCACCAGTCTCCCTGACACTCCCTCTGCTCCAGGCGTCCTGGCCTCCTTTCAGGTCTACACAAAGCTGGGGTCATCCTGCCTCAGGGCCTTTGCACGTGCTATTCTTTCTTCCTGGTGACCAGTTAGCTCCTAGGCAACCTTTCAGATCTCAGCCCAAAGGTCACTTCTTCAGAGAGATCTATTCTTAAGCTTCAGGTTAGATCAGATCCCCCCATTCTTCCTTTGACCCTCATTACACACTTCTGTGGCACTATACATTTTCTGTTTCTTCATAACATTAGCTCACTATTGCCCTTCATCATGGTTTTCCTTCCTGCCTCTTTTCCTTGTCACAGAAGTAGTTAAGAGCATTACTCTGGGGTCAGATTTTTGGGCTCAAATCCTGGTTCTACTATTTACTAGGTAGGTGACTTAGCACATGTTTCTTAACCTCTCGTAATCTTAGTTTGGTCACCTATGAAATAAGGATAGTAATGATAACCAGAAAACTTCCTGTATTCTCATTTGGGGCAGCTGCTGAGTTTGAGTGATTTTTCCATCTTTTTGTGTGCCCTCATCTTCTACCTGCAAAAGACTAATGCTTTTTGGAATGTCATTTTAAACGTTTTTATTCCTAGAATTTCGTTCTGCTATTATGTAACAGGAAAGAGGTTCTGAGCTCATTGTCAGGAATATGATGGCACATCAGAAGGCGAAAGAAAGAGTTTTTCCTTGGTATTTGTATTTCAAAAGCATTTGTATTTCTAAGCATTCAGAGGGAATCTGAAAGGATGTGTATGAACAGACTATCCCAGAGATTTGGGAAAATGCAAAGGAGGAAAGAGTCATAAACAGCCCTACTGAGCTTCCTGTAGTTCTGTCTGGCGTAAGTATGAAGAATGACCCTGAGTGTTTAGGAAGTTAGCCAGGAGAAAGCCTAGAGTCAAGAATGGAGACCATAGGGACTTCCCTGTTTGGTCCAGTGGGTAAGACTCTGTGCTCTCAATGCAGGGGGCCCGGGTTCTATCCCTGGCTGGGAAACTAGATCCCACATGCATGCTGCAACTAAGAAGTCTGCATGCCGCAACTAAGAGTCTACAATCTGCAACTAAAAGATCCCGCATGCCGCAACGGAGATCCCACGTGCCACAACTAAGACCCGGCACAGCCAAAATAAATTAAAAAATAAAGAATGGAGACCATTCTATTCCAAACATGATTGAATCAATGATTGAAGACAGGAAAGGGGACCTAAAAAGGGAGACAGCTCAGTTGATGCCTGTGAGGTTAAATAAACCAAATCAGATGCCCTCATCCCAACCATGCAGGATGCAGTAGCACTCCATAAAATCCCCTCAAATTAGAGGTAACCCCTTTCAAAGGAGAGGGACTCCTCAATTTCTTAAGATTAAACCTCTAGTAATCTGGGAAACTGCAATAGAAATAAAGTCAAGAAATTAAAACAAACATATTTCTCACACATTTGAGCTTGGAGACTACCTTTCTGACATACTTTCTAAGGAGAGTATATAATGAGGTTTTTTGGGCACCATTTGATAAGAATCGCATCATTTTCCCTGTAGTTCATGATAGTTGTTCCAAAGGTAACCAGACCTTGTATAGCCCCTTGGGACAGTCTTGTCAGCAATGGCAAGGGTGACAGGTGACTATACCTTATTAACATTAATGACAACTCTGGCAAGGAAGGCCACCTGGGACCACTTTCCTAGAAGAGTGACTGGGTTTGTGGCAGGCACTTAAGAATTTATGAACTCCTTAGAGATAGGGTATCCTTGGGCCATGAGGCTTTGAGGAGAGATACAGGACATTCAAGTGGATTAGGATGCATAATAGAGAGTCCCATTGGGATCTCTGATTAATTTCATAGAGGTTTTGCTTAGTGCTTTCAGACGAACATTGTTAGAGATTTCACACTCTGTGTGAGGGTTGCGAGACTCTGAGGCAAGGTTGGGTGCCCATAAAGTGGAGGTTTCAAAACATAGGATTGGTGCAGAATGGAGAAATCTTAATTCGATTTTTGCTGCATTAATAGATTGAGGATGGTGAGATTTCCGGTCTTCTTGGTGAGGCCAGATGACAGTTGAAGAGGAACATGTATAAAGTAGAAAGCAATTAAGAGAGTGAACCATGTTATATGAAGGATGGCTGAAGGATCTGGGAATATTAACCCACAAGAAAGAGAGCTCCATGTGACACGATTGTCAGCTTCAAATATTCAAAACCCTGTCACTTGGAAGAGAGATTACACTTATTCAGTATGGCCCTAGGCCACATCTAGGTTCAGTAGGTAGGAGTTATAGAAAGGCAACTTTTAACACAGAGCAGACAACTCAAACAGAGATGTCTGAGGATTGGATAGACTGAGTTCATGGCCAAAAAAGGAAGTCAAGCGTAGGTTGGCAGCAGTATCATAGAAACAAAGTGGTGCAGTGTATTAGTTGGGACTTCGGGATGGAATTGAGTTCCAGTTTTGGCACTTACCAAGTATAGGACACATAGTAAGTTGCTTCATTTTTCTGCTTCAGTTTCATAATCTTTAAAATGAAGAAAAGGCATAATTGTTGGCAAGGCTTAAATTAAATAATTAACTTTAGTTCTTAGTTCTTTAGAAAGGAGGTGTGTGTGTGTGTGTGTGTGTGTGTGTGTGTGTGTATGTATTATTTGTGTGTGTGTGTTTGGCATTTCTAGTTCCTCTTAACCTGAAATTCTATGATTCCAAAGTCTTTGTAGAGAAAAGTTGAAAGAATAAGCTATTCTGCCTTCCTTAGGTACTGCTCAGTATTTTGAAATGAGCTTAAAAGCCTTTGGAAGTGCTCCAGTTTCTTATGAAATTGTTTTGATGTGGTTTTCTCCAATCACAAATTCAGTTTAGAACAGGTGGAAAATACTTAACTCTCATTCTAGTGCCATCTAAGACTGAAAAATATCCCTCCCTTCGCCTGTGCAGAATGAGGTATGAGGATGTTTTACCGAGAAGTTGAAAAAGACAGAGAAGGATGAGCAATCACAACTCGATCCCCTGGTTAATAGTACGATTTGGTTATGTTTACATATTAGACTTGTGTTTGGGGACCTCTGAGCCTCTGTGCCCGTTTATCTAATTGCAAACAGCACCACTTATGCGCAGCTGGTGATAAAGTACTACCACACAGTTGAATAGCTCTCCCAGTAGAAAATTATTATTTCCCAAGATAAAAGCTGGCTACATGATGCCAAAGCAATTCATCAATTCAATGACAAAAAAAAATCAGACAAACCACTCTTTTGGTATAGTGTAGGGTGAACAATTGGTTGATTGACTGGGTTTTGGCTGCAAATACAGCCAAAGCAAACCTAAAGCAACATTAGTTCATGGGAATTTTCATTATAATGTAATTTTTCTGCTGAACTTTCCAATTTGCTCTCAAGTTAACTGTGGGAGTCGAAGTTAGGTGTTCTCATGACCATTAAGGGTATTGTGTTTGTTTGCAAAGAGGAATTGTGGTTTTCATTTCCAATTTGATGGTACTGTGCCATTTTCCATGATAATCTATCTGGACAGGGAGGTTTGGTTTGTAAAGGAAGAACCTCTATCCTGATATCAATACACCGCAGAGGAGACATCTTAAAATCTCAGAGCAAGTGCTGTTTGAGTTTTGTTTTTCTAGCCACAAGTAAGGTGGAGTAGGATAACCCTGGGCTATGAAGTAAGAAGGAACTCATTCATTTGCTCATTTACTTAGCATATGTTCATTGAGCCCCTTTTAATGTGTCAAGTACTATGTGAGGCTCTGAGGATTCAGCAACAGACTGACAAGCTGCTTGCTCCCCTAGATGTTACAACTTCTACAACAGTGGAGGTGGAGAGACCAGATAATGAACATACAAATACTCCTTAAATCTTGGCCTCTGTATTTGCTTTCTTTTCTTATTTTGTGCCCTAGGGTAAGTTATTAACTTATGCAATAGTGTCTCACACATAGCAGGGCTCAGCAAATGATAGCTTTCTCACCTCCTCTACTCCCTACCCTACCAGGCTGTAGAAAAAGAATAAACTGTCTCCTTTTCAGTTTGGTTGATGCCTTTCTTGAGGCCAGAAAAATGAAGATCCTTGTCATCTCATGAACTGTAGATTCAGGATGAATTGGGTTATTGTCTAATGTTCCTGTGACAGTCTGTCTGTCTTTTAAGTCCCAGAGCTAATCAACTTTTTTTTTTTTGGCTAGCCAAAGAGAATACTTCCAGATGAACTACTTTCAACCCATAAATGATTTTTTTTAAAAGCACCTACTGCAAATAGCTTGTCTTGACTGTAGACCCATTCTATCTTTTCCTGAATTTCCATCAGTTAAGGTGTTTAAGGAAAGATGTGAAAGGTAGTGGATTTTATAATCACTCTCCAGGAGGTAGAAGTTGCTTTGGGGGTATTGCTGGGATGACTGTGTAGTTACCTGGTTAGAAATTGGGACACAGAAGAACTAATGGTAAATTGATTGATAGGGAAATAAATATCATTATTAATAATTATAATTTTAAGTGCAAACACAATTTATGATGGATAAAATATGTAGCCATAATGCTGTTTCTCAAATAAAATATGTCTGGTGTTTCACACAATTGAACTGAAACAAATATTTGTACTACATTGGCAGCCCACTGGGAAGTTGAGGGAATGAATAAGATGTGAACTGAATATTCCCTTTACCCCTCTCATTACCCTTCCCATGCTCCAGTACTTATAGTTTATCCTTCATCCTTAGTATAGATTTCATATGTGCTACCAAAATCTTTTCTCCTTGAAAACTGAGTACATCTATATTATATAGAGAAAACATTATTTGAAATCTTAACGTAACTCCCACTCTCCCCAGAAGATGCTTGTGCTTCTCTGATTGATAAATCAATCCAGCTCTTTAGCTGTGTTAATTGGACATGGTGCCAAAGGGAAATCTGGAAAAGCCTGGAAGAGACAACAGAGATTTTCATTGGAAAGGCAGAGTTATTGGTAGGAGGGAAAATATCCAGAAAGGATAAAGGAATCCAGAAAAGATGGAGACAGGGAGCCTGTTGGGAGAAATCTTGAAAGCTTGGGATGGGTTGAAAAAGATTTTGTGAGTAGCTGCCATATATGGAATACATAGGAAGAATGATGAAGGAAAGAGGATTTTAAGAAGTCTGGCTCTGCATTGAAAATGTAATTTACTCCTGGCCTCTTTTTAGGAGAATACAGTAAAGACGTCAATTACATTCCAATTATTGTGGCTGCTGGGTAGGGCTGTCTTTTTTTTTTTTTTCCTTATGCAATACTAAGGAGAGATGGGTCCTCAGAATGACTTTATAAAGTTTAACTTTGATAAAGCATTTAAGCCATTCTGGCATTTTTTGTGCCTTAAAATGCTTTGTTTCTCCAGACATCCTTTAAGACATTTCTTCCAGCTATAAAATAAATAAGTAACGAGATGTATTGTACAGCATAGAGCATATACTCAATAATATCGTAATATCCCTATATGGTGACAGATGGTAACTAGATTTACCATGGGGATCATTTTGCAATGTGTAAAAATATGAAATCACTATGTTGTACACTTGGAACTAATATCATATGTCAATTATAACTCAATAATAAAAAGGACATTTCTTCAGTGTTGAGGAGAAATAGCTAAAAATCCAAGGTCTTTGAAGTTAGACAAATCTGGGTTTGAATCCTAACTCCTCACTTGCTAGCTTGTCTCCTAGGACAAGTTATGTCGCCTCAGTAAGCTTCAATTTCCTCATCATAACATGGGGTTAAGAGTACTTACCCTGTAGGACTGTTGTAATCACTGAAATAAAGGGACATCTAGAAGAAAACCTGGAAAGGATTGGGCTTCATCAGCCTGAGTCCCTTTAGGAAACAGATGGTCCATTCAAAGTAGGAAAATTTGAGGAAAGTGTGGTAGCAGGACTATTTTAAAAATGTATATGCAAAGTGTAGGAAAACCACAAAAGATAATGCAATACTCCATTTACAATAGCCAAAACATGGAAGCAACCCAGGTTTCCATCAACAGATGAATGGATAAAGATGTAGTATATATATGTATATATATATATATATGTATATGTATATATATATACTACAGATGAATGGGTAAAGATGTAGTGTGTGTGTGTATACACACACACACACACACACACACACACACACACACATACATGCAATGGACTATTACTCAGCCTTAGAAAGAATGTAATAATGCCATTTGCAGCAACATGGATGGACCTAGAGATTATTGTACTAAGAAAAACAAATATCATATGATATCACTTATATGTGGAATCTAAAAAATGATACAAATCAGCTTATTTACAAAACCAAAACAGACACACAGACAGAAAACAAACTTATTGTTACCAAAGGGGAAAAGCAGGAGGTGGGATGGGCGGGATAAATTAGGAGTTTGGGATGAACAGATACACACTACTGTATATAAAATAGACAAACCACAAGGACCTACTGTAGAGCACGGGGAACTATGTTCAATATCTTGTAATAACTTATAATGGAAAATAATTTGAAAAAGAATATATATATGTATATGTGTAACTGAATCACTTTGCTGTTCACCTGAAACAAACACAACACTATAAATCAACTCTACTTCAATAAAAAAATAAGATAGTGCATTACTCTTAGGGATACCAGCTCCAGGCCTGAAAGTCTGGGTAAAAGCAGTGTTTCCTGGGACTTGGAGACGGAGAAGGCTGTGCCGAGGGAGTTGCCAGAGAGGTGCTGAGACCTCCGTGAGAGATATTGCCAGCACTTGGCAACAACTGGGGGCCTGGGAAATGAACAGAGTAGCTTCCCTCCCTCCCTCTTGCTTTCTCTCCCTCCAATTCCTTCAGAATTCTCTAGTGGCCAAACCCAACTTGAATCCATTTGGTAAGAGAGTCCATTAAGGTCACAGGAAGTGATCTGGGGAGCAGGGTAGAGAGAGATGGAGAGTGGATCTGAGAGCAAATGGAACATGCCCAGCATGCTCAGTAAGCGTATTTCCTTTCTTTTTCTCTTTCGGAGACTGTAAACAAGAAGGTGTCTTTCCCTTGGAAGAATAAGCATACAGTAGAGCTGCACTAGCCTCTGAAAGACTGTGCCTTATATGTGAGTTCTATAGATTATGACACATCACAGGCATAGCTCTGGAGTTGGAAACAAACACATATTAATCTTTATTTAAAGGACAATGGGAGAAGCACAGATGGTCTAGTGGTTGATTCTCCAAGAGAGTGAATGATGCAAAGAATCTGATATTCTGGTCAGACAAAAACAGGAGCTCTTGTTTCAATAGTGGCTTTTCAAGTTTGCCTCTTGGCATGAAGCTAACTCTGGCAGAGGGTATCATATAAACAGGGCACATGCCTAAGCATGTAAGCCAGTCACTACTTGTTGGATACATTTTCACCCTCTAGCCCATGACCCACAGTTAGCTGACAAAGCTGATGGCAAGGCATCTTTTCAGAGAATGTGTTATGGACCACTTAGATCTTTTCAAAATTTGTAAATGAGTTGAAGGTCACCTTTGAAAAAGAGTGCTTTGTCATCACTAGTGGTGCAGTAGGTCTTTGATTCATTCCACTTGTAAGCCTTCTGACCTTCGGGTAAATAACTCTTCTCCTGTCAACACATAAATAAATAAATAATCCTTCTCTTTTGCCTCTCATAGTGTGCTCAATGGTGGCCCCCCAAAAGATATATCCATGTCTTAATCCCCAGAACCTGGGCAGGTTACCTTATTTGGCAAAAGGGTCTTTGTAGATGTAATTAAGGTAAAAGACACTGAGATGAGAAGATCATTCTGCATTATCTGGGTGGGCCCTACATCCAATGCTGAGTATCCTTATAGGAGATATGCAGAGGGCAGGCACAATGAGAAGTCTATGTAAAGATGGAGGAAGAGATTTGTGTGATATGTGGCCACAAGCTGAGAATGCCAGCAATCACTGGAAGCTGGAAGAGACATGGAATGGATCCTTCCTTAGAGCCTTTGGAGGGAGTATGACCCCTGGTTGTGGACTTCTGGCCTCCAGCATTGTGACAGAATAAATTTCCATTTTTGCAAGCCAACAAGTTTGTGGTAGTTGTTACAGTAGCCCTGGAAACAAATACATTTCTTGTGAAACCATCTGTGCTGACACCTTGATTACTAAGCAGATTGAGTCTTAGCAGCCTGGAGAATTACAGAAATAGTGCAGAGAGAGAACATCTTAGAATACATATTTCTGACGATTATGAGAAGTCATCTCAAATCCAGGGAAGTTGTGCTATCTAAATTACACCTTAAGCACTTGCAATGAAACATCATTAAGTTGAAAGAGAGGCAGAAGAAAGAGCATTGGAGGAAGGAATCAAGTGTCCTGGATTCTATTACTGGCTTTATTATTCACTGGCTATTCGACCTTTGAAAAGTCATTCAAATAGTCCAAGCCTAGATTTTCTTATCTCTAAAATACTTGTCCCACCTACTTTACAGTGTTGGCAAGAAGGTTAAATTATACAAGGTGCTCTGAAATAGTAAAGTGCTATCCATTAAACTGAAAAGTAGTATATGATACATTTACTTATTCATAATATAAATACGATATGTACTTGCTCAGCTAAATTAGATCCTATAACTCAGAATTTGCCATGATTGGGAAAAGGGATACATAGGAGTCAGGAAATCAGGGTTTTCGTCTTGGCTCTAAAGACTAAAGAGCCAAGTAGTCTTGGACAACGTATTGAACCTTTTAGAGACACAGTTTTCATAATTGTTAAGTGAAGGAGTTTGACTGGATGATCTCTAACGTTGCTCCCATATCTCTCATTCTATAGAATTTTAAGAAAATTATGATTAGCAAGATGGTTCTCTCCCTTGGTGAATTTTTTTCTTCTCATGGATTACATTTTCACTAAATTCTGTCAATCCTGAACTTGTCTGCTGAGCTTCAGATTTATATAACCAAGGATCTGGATGTCACACATAATATCAGCTGAGAAACTCTGAATATAAAGGAAAGGAAAAACAAAATTTACTTACACAAGAAAAAAAAGAAAGAAAGAAGAAAAAGGAAAATAGAACTTATTGGCTCACTTAATTGGAAAGTCTATGAATAGAGTTAGTTTTAGCTACAGCTAGATTTATGGCTTAAATAATGTCATCTAGATTTACTTTCTTTCTATCTCTCAGTTCTGTTTTGCACAGGGCGGGCTGGCTCCATTCTGCAACTTCACATGGTATAATAGCGCTGTTGCATTATCTCTTAATTACAAGTATCAAGGAAAAATAAAAGTATTTTCCCAGATGCATAACAAGAATCTCTTTGCATCTCACTGGCTCTGATTGGCTAAAATGTCCATCTCTGAACCAGTCACCATGTTAAGAAGAAATTCAGTGTGCTGACTGGCTTAGATCTGGGTCATGTGATTCATCGCTAAACCAGAGATATAGTCCCATTGTACCAGTTGATTATAACATTCCAGTAATTTTCTGAGTTGGTTGTTAAACTGTTGGGAGCATTAAATTTGAAAAGGTGGGAGTATTCACACTACAAACTAGGGCTTTATTTGTTTACTTATTTTGGAGAGATCATTTACCAGCACATCACTGGGTACGGCCCTGCCCTGTCCAAGCAGAGTGGGTGAGGATAGGATCACCTTGTAAAAATGAGGCTGTTAACAAAATAAGACAAAAATAAATGCTGCAGTGGCAAGAAAAAAAAACAAAAACAAAAACCTACCACTATTCATTCACTAAAACTGGAAGCTCAAACTCAAAATATCTAATGCTGAATTTTCTCTTTCTCCTCAATCTGCTTTGTCTCATGGATTTTCCATCTTGATTGGTAACCATTACTCCAATCAGACACTCAAGTCTAAAATATGACATTTAATTTTTGAATGCTTTTATTTCTTTCATAACACAATTTTGCCTCCTTAGCATTTTTTAAACCCATCTCATCCTCTGTTGCTACAAGTCACTTAGACTTGTTTGATCTCTCTTTGGGATATTTCAGGACTCTTCTAATTTGTCTGCAGACCTTCAGTCTTACCTTTCTCAAATCTACCCAGCGTATCACCAGCAGGGTGATCTATCTAAAGTATGTCTGACCCAATTATTACTTCTTCCTAAATTTCTTTCCATTGCATAATAGATAAGGTCTGTGATGGCTTTCAACATGTTCACAAATTCTTCTCCCTTTAAGAGCTGGAGCTTAATTCTCTGGCTTTGAGTATGGGCTCAATGAATAGAATATAACAGAAGTGATGGTGTGTGGCTTCCATGACTAGGTCATAAAAGGAGTTGCAGTTTCTTCCTTGCCCTCTCTCTTGGATGACCCACTCTAGGGGAAGCCAGGTATCATTTTGTGAGAACACTCAAGCAGCACTGTGGAGGGGTCCATGTAGCAAAAAACTGAGGCCTCCTGCCAGCAACTATCTTGGAAGCGGAAGAGTTTGAACGACTGCAGTCCAGTCTGATGTGGTGACTGCAGCCTCATGAGAGATTCTGAACCAGAACCACCTAGGTCACTCCTGAATTCCTAACCCACTGGAACTGTGAGAAAGCAACTGATTATTATTTTAAGCTGTTAAATTTTGAGCGTAGCAACAGGTCATTTGGTCTCAGCTTAACACTTTATTTTTCCTCCATCACTGAACTTACACTTTACAAAACCATATGGATTTGTCTTCCTCATTATAGTCTGAGCTTCCTGAGGGCAGGTACTGTAATTCCGAGCTCACTGCTGTATCCCTGAGTAGTAGATTGTATTGCTATTTCACAAAGATGGCTGCAACAATATCTCCTATTTCAAGTATTCTTCTAGAACCTTGTCACTTCCCCATCCAGAGGTGGATTCCCTGTCTCCTCCCTTTGAAACTGGATGGAACTTTGTGACTGTCTCAAACAGTAGAGCTGAAGGGATGATATGTTATTTCCAAAGGTAGGTCATAGAAATGCCATGCACATTTGCTTCTCTCCTTTAGACCCTTGCTGTTGGAATCCAACCACTGTGCTGTGGGGAAACTCAAACAATCTGTAGAAATGCCCACAGGGATAGGAAGCATGGGCCCCAGCTCACAGTGGGAGCCAAGCTCCCAGGCGACAGCCAGTGCTAACTAGCCATGTGAGTGAACCATCCTGGAAGTCAATCTTCCAGCCCCTAGTTGAATCTACCAAGCCAATGCCACGTGGATCAGAGATGAGCTGCCCCTGCTGAGCTCTGCTCAAATTGCAGCTTTGTGAGGAAGATAAATGATTGTGATTGTTTTAAGCCACTAAGTTTTAGGATAATCTGCTATGCAGCAGTATGTAACGGGAACATCCAGCACAGTATCTGTGACATCACAGGCATTTGACAAGCATTTGTAAACTGATTGAAGATCCTGGTTTCCTTATACAGCTACTTTCTGGGCACATTAGTACACGTGTCTTTCTTTAAACAAATCTTGAACTCATCTGACTCAAGATTTGTGTTCAAGCTGTTCCTTCTGCTATGAATTGCCTCCCTACTTTCCGTATACATTTACCTGCTCAAGTCTTATGCTTCTGAAAAAATGCTGTTGAAACTTCCTTTCCTCCCTTCCTTGCATCCTTTTAATAACTATGTCGTGAATGTCTACTATAAGCCCAGGGTATCATATGGAGCAATATAGGCAAAATCCCCATCTTCCTGGAGTTTTACATTTCAGTGGGGATCCAGTCAACAAATAAATATGTCATTAAAAATTATACAGTGTATTAGCACCTTAAAGGAATTAAACAGTGTGCAGTAATAGAAAAAAACGGGGTGGGTGGGAGGGGCAGGAGGAATGGGGTCCTATTTTAAATGAAGTGTCTTGGGAAGATCTCTTTAAGGAGGTGATATTTGAGATCTGAACAATAAGGAGGAACAAGTCTGGAAGAAAAGACCATGGCATCCTGGGCAGAGAAAACAGCAAGTGCAAAGCCATGAGATGAGATCAAAAATGTTTTCTGTTGGATAAAATAAAGGAGGCATTTATGGCTGCAGGATAATGAGTGGAGAGAAGACATTGACTAGATGAAGTGGGAAAAATAAGCAGACACCAGATCACGTATACGTAGAGTCATGGAAAGGAATTTAGATTTAATTCTAAATACAAATGATATTTACTGGAGGACTTTAAAGTGGGGGACTGCCACAGTCGGATTTGCATTTTAAGCTTACCCTTGCTGTTGTGCAGATAATGGATTTTAGGTTGGCAGGAAGGGGTGCAGGGAGATCAGTAGGGAAACCAAACTGAACATGAGATGGTGGTACTTTGGGTTAAGGTGGTAGCAGTAGATAGATAGATAAAAATGATGTATTGGGATAAAATTCGTGGCTATAACTTATAGGACTTGTTGGGGACTCAAGGAAAAGGAAAGGAAAAGAGGATTTCCGGCTTTGGTAAAGGGTTTGTACTTTATTGTAAAGCAGTGAGGAGCCATGGGTGGATTAGCAGGGCAGTGCATGCTCCACTTTCTTTCTTCAAGAAGCCTCTCTAGATGCCTCCTGATAGAATTAATCTCTCTCTCTTCTGGGTATTTATTCATAGTTTTGATTCTCACAGGGAATGTAGCATAAAGTATGGATTAAAAGCGTAAGGAATTTTGGGGGCTGAATTGATATGAGTTGATCTGGGTTCCACCACTACTTTATGTGAGGTGTAAGACTTGGAGAAGCCCATTCATCTCTGTGGCCTCAACTTCTCCAAATGTGGGTAGCATCTATGTTACAGGCTTGTTGGGTTCATTAAATGAAACTCTGGAAGAGAAAGATATACTTCAGAAAGGATAAGGAGAAGACCTAGATTTACATTAACTTTAAATTCACTTAATAACTAACTCTATCTAACATTTGTGGAGCACCTACCCTGTGCCTGATACTAGGTGTTTTACTCTTCATAACAACCTTGTGATTTAGCTACTTTTGTCATCCTCCTTTACAAACAGGCACAAAGAGCTTAAAAATGTACCCAAGGTCCTGCTGTAATGCTTAACTTGTATAGATTTGTCTTTCTATATCCCTATTTCTCCCCATTTCTCTCAGATAACAGGGAGTGTGTGTGTCTTGCTCACAAATTTCTTCCTTATCTCTGACACATGGCAGAAAGTAACTTCATGTATGCTGAGTGAGTGAACTTTCAGGCATTGACTCACATGTCAAAGTTGACAAGACAGAGGTCAGAGTTATGGGGTCTTGACAAGACAAAGGTCAGAGTTATGGGGTACTGGCTTTACTTGAGTGGGTCCACCAAGATGAGCTGGGGAGAGTCCTGAGCCAGACTAGCTTTGAAAGCTGATCAGATCCATGATGAGATCAGATCCTCATGTGGTCAGATCAGATCCCCCCTGCTGCCTCATCTGCAGTACAATGATAATGTGCCTAATTTACTTGTGCTGTTTGGTTTCAGAAGCGTAGCAATGGCACAATACAACCTTTATTAACAAGACTACTGAGGGAATGGCGTATTCTGACTACTCAGGCAGAGATGAAAGCTCCTTTGTTTAAACCCTTTTGGAAAATCTCTATAAGATGTAGTGGCTGCTGTTTCGCCTTAGGAAGGACTGTGCAGTGAATATGATTTGTGTCTTGAAGTTGAAAAGCTGCTGATCCTCCTGTCTTACAGTGAGTGGTCTCCGTGCTTTATTCTAAATATGATTATTTCGCAGAGGAGAAGGTGGGAGGAGATTGGGCTAAACATATTCTTAGATGAGGCACTACCTTGATATGCTCATTTTAAAATAACATTATGATATGGGCTTATGTTCCTTCAGAATTAACACTGTCCCTTAAAAAATAGAGTGATGGAAAAAGGGAAAATTAATGAAAGATTCTGTTCCAAGTCTTTAAGTCTTCCTGTAAATATCAGCTTAATTTCTCCCATAAGAAGACTGTAAAATGATGTTTACTTATCAGAACTGGGCTTTTGCTCTGTGTGGTTTAGTATATGTAACATTTTCCCCCTGGTCTGTAGGGTACAAAAGAAGACAAAGAGGTAGTCACAGATGAGGGAAGAGTCGAGAAGGGACTGTTTTATAGCCTTTAAAAGGAGTCTTGAGTGGATTTACCAGGAGAGCAAAGTGCCTTGCGATAGAAGGGGACAAGATGTGATTTTAGCAGGCACTGAGAAGGTCCTTCTGCCAAAAATAGACCCACCTGCTTGTGGATGTGTGGCATTCCTTTGACTGGAGACAATGCCAGAGAGGGCAGCTGTTCCCTCAGATACTCCTCCCACAGTCTGGCTGAGACCTGAAATTCCAGCCTTGAGCTTAAGGCTAAATTTTCCTCCACAATCTACCCTAAAGCATGTGCTTCTCACTTCCTCCCCTTCCTTCTCACTCTAAAACAAAGATGTTACCAGCTATTTACACTGAAGTATGAATTATATAGATTCGTGCAAAGAACAGAAATTATGGAAGCGGGAGAATCCTTGGTTCCCTCCTCCCCACTTAACTCTGTGACTTTTGGTCAAGTCCTTAACTACTTATGCAGTAGTTTCTTTTTCTATAAAATAAGACTAAGCCAAACCAACTGGACTCTTGGGAGGGCAAAATAAGACAAATGTAGAGAACCAATTAGCAAAAAGCTAGAAACAACCCAAATGTCTATCGAAGGGAGGCTAGTTAAATAAACTTTGGAGCATCCACACAATGCCATATTATGTAGCTGTGAAAAGGAGTCAGGAAGACCTCTGCGTCGTAATATAGAGTGACGGCTGAGACATATTGTTAAGTAACAAAAACAAAATGCATCATGGTGTTTGCACAATGCTATAGTTTAGATAAGAAAGGAGGAGACATAGTAAATACATACTTATTTGTAATTTCAGTAGCTGGATAAACCAAAAATTAATTAAAAATGGGATGGAAGGAACAAGGAATTAGAGGATATGGAGGGGACATAGACTTCTCTATGAAATTTATTTTGTTTTTTTGATTTTGGAATCATGTAAATATTTTACATAATTAAAAACAAAGTTAAATCAAAGAGAAAAGCAACCAAAACACAACAAGCCCTAAAACTTTAAAATAAACTGGAAAAAAGTGAACTTAACTTTATATCAATTCTGTGGCATACCC
This sequence comes from Delphinus delphis, assembly GCF_949987515.2. Taxonomy (NCBI): domain Eukaryota; kingdom Metazoa; phylum Chordata; class Mammalia; order Artiodactyla; family Delphinidae; genus Delphinus; species Delphinus delphis. The sequence goes on along the minus strand of NC_082694.2, from coordinate 27,608,758 downwards.
ATCTCAAGAATTATTTCAACTGATTTTAAAAGACATATTTCGATTTTACATTCCTAGGGAGATATATCCTAAGGACAAAAAAAAGTATAAAGATCTCTTACATAAATGTTCTACGAAACAGATACAGACTCACAGACATAGAGAACAGACTTGTGGTTGCCAAGGGGGAGGGGAGGTGAGGGAGGGATGGATTGGGAGTTTGGGGTTAGTAGATGAAAACTATTATATAGAGAATGGATAAACAACAAGGTCCTACTGTATAGCACAGGGAACTATATTCAATATCTTGTGATAACCATAATGGAAAAGAATATGGAAGAATGTATATGTATATATAACTGATCACTTTGCTGTACAGTAGAAATTAACATGACATTGTAAAGCAACTATACTTCAATAAAATAAATTTTAAAAAAGATCTTTTAGATTGAATTCTTTCAGCTAGTTGTTAGTGGTAATATTCACATTATTATTTTAAATACCATTATATAGAGAGCAAGATAAAGCAACGAAGAAATTAAGTTAATACACTTAGGAGATAAGGTTTTCAGAGTAAAAAAAGACAAACAAAATAAAAGAATTGAAGTAAAAATTCTGTAATCTTTGATTTGAATTAGAAATATCAGTATTTATGATTTATTTTTCTCTTTCTAAAAACTACAAATTTCCTAGTCCTGTCCACTGAAAAGGCCTAGAAGCATGACCAACTCAGTTTAAATGATCACTCTGGGTACCCAGAATGTAAAATCTAAGTACCACTTCCATCTTAAAGGGAACAGGGCTCCTTAGAAAAATGCCTAATTTTACTTCTGGGGAAGAAAGTGTTTGAGATGAATTAGGGGTATATTATTATGCCCCAGAGCAAGATTATATGAGCCAACTTGAAGGATTTCCCACTGGCCAAATTTGGGAAGAATGTAAAAACAAATAATGATTACAACACTTTGAAACACATCAAGTATGTAAAATCAACAAGTTAGTTTGGAGGTTGTGTGGGCACCAGCTCACTATTCTGAAAATAGACAAATAGACGGTAAGAAAGAAACATCTACCCCACCTCTTTTGTTTCAGGTAATTCAACAATTATTGAGAGAACATTCTTTATTGGATAATTCTAGCTAATAAATGCAGGAGGAATGATAGGTTTAAAAAAATCTCCATTCTTGGTGGAGATCGTTCTGCAACATACAAATGTATCAATTCAACAGGCAGCCGCCTTAAACTTACAGAATGTTATCTGTCAATTAAATCTCTATAAAGCTGGACATTTAAAAAAACCCCTCCATTCTGATGACTCCATCCTAGTCATCAAAGTCTGCCAAAACAATTAAGCGAAGACCTATGAGAAACTTTACGATGGAAGTGGCCATGTGATGCTCAAAACAAAACAAATAGCAAGCAGTTTTATTACTACAACAGACAAGGTTGTAGCACAGAAATGGCTGTCTCTACTGTAAACACAGACGTGAGCTGCCCAATCATCGTGGGTAGTGGTAGGGAACAGTTGCAGGCTGTGGTCTCAGTTTGGCAGCGGTTAGGACCCACGTTTCTCCACCTCCCACTCTTCTGTTTCTTTCCGTCAGCGGAACGGGATGGAGAACCACCTATCGGAGGAGGGGGGCAGGTGCCTGCGCTGAATTCAGAGCCCTCAGCAGCTGGTGTTATCTCCTCTCACTTTGCCACGTCTTGCCCTGGAGGAGGAAAGAGTCTTGGTCTTGGACCCTGAATTTCTTTTTCCTTGTTTTTTACAGTCTTTATTGAATTTGTTGCAATATTGCTTCTGTTTTATGTTTCGGTTTTTTGGCTGGGAGACATGTGGGATCTTAGCTCCGCGGACCAGGGATCCAACCCATAACCCCTGCTTCTAACATGCTGTCCTCGGGAGGATCAGGTGAGTTGATGGAATTCAAGTGTTTAGCACATCCAATGCCTGGAGAGCTTTCCCAAGGCCAGAGACAACTTGTGGATCTCTTCATTCAGAGAGAATAGGAGCCAGGGGTTGTGTCCTTGCTTCTACATAGGCTTTATTTGCATACTCCTTTCTCTCTCAGAGGGACAATTGTGATTGGTCAATTAGAGCAGAACGCTGGCTAAGAGAACTCAGCCCAAATCAGTGAAACAGCAGTTACCGATTTTGATCTTTTGGGTAAATCACTTTTTTCTCTTTTTACACTGGCTGTTTTTCTTCTTCAAGCGGGCCTTATTTTATTTCATTCCAGCTTTACTTTTGAAAATGTCTCCCTTCTCCTCTTGTAACATTGTCCTTGGTTCCACTCAAAGGGAGCAAACTTAAGTCTTGTTAAGTCTATACATGTTAAAATGTTACTTAGGTAACATTTCACCAAATGTATCCTTGAGTTACCTAAAATCATTACTTACCTAATCTTAAAGCAGATGCATGATCTACTGCAAGGCCATATTTGCTACAGTACTTTATACCTCCAGTATCACTTGAATAGTCAAAGGCCTGTGATACAGCAATGGAAGAACACTTTGACAGCATTCTGTTCTTCAGGGGATATTGTTCTGTTGTTCTTTGGAATCCTCACATACTGAGTACCCGGGGCATCTTTTTCCAAATGGGCTATCAGATGGGGAACAATGGAGAAAAATGAAAATTGAAGCCTATTGAAAGACTATTTCGTGTGACTCACCTTCCACGCTTTACTTTCCCAAGTGTGGACCCGGCTCTGCCTTAAAAAAAAAAAAAAATCAGTCCCAGCCTGGACTACGCAGTTATTTGCCAACTGCTGTCATCTACTGGTGATATGTAGTAATGCAGGATGAAGTAAAGACCTGGGGTGATTTTCTGTTCCCTGGAATACGGGTAGACTTAGACTTACTGATTATATGATGTCATTTAAAGAGTGATAGGAGAGCTGCAAACTCCCTAAACACCATTTGTACCTACTGATTGGTGCCAGGTAGATCAACATTGGGCTTTGATTTTCTAGCTCTGCATTTTGAGCCCATTATCTTTGGGAAGAATAACCCTGTGTCAATGGGATGCTAACATATCCCTTAGGGGCTCATATCAGCTGAAGACAGTAAGTTTCCTTCATGGCAGGTGCTAGAGTAGGATCAATACCCACCAATTCCTGAGAAAACAACCTCAACAGTCCCACATGTCACCAATATATTTTTCCTCTCTCTACTTTGGACAAATAATGTCACCTGCTATATCAGTAAACAAAGGATGTCATGACCATGAAGGCATCAGCCCCTGAAGCTGCCCTGACTGCACTACATGGGTACCTACTACGTGCTAAGGACTTTGTGTATACCATCTCTAATCCTCAAAACAATTTTTATTCCACTTTAGTATGAAGACTCCAAAAACTCCGATTAAATGCATTGACTACAAACACAGTGTGTTATGTTGCATAGCTGTTATTTATCTTAGTTATGTTTATTTTACTAAAGAGGCCTGTCAGTTTCCTGCATTTAATGTCATTAATTGGGGGAAGGGGATCCAATTGCTCCCCCCACCCAACTTACCCAATTTTTTTCTTTTATTGAAGTCTAGTTCATTTACAATGTGTGTTAGCTTAAGGTGTACAGCAAAGTGATTCAGTTATACATATGTATATATATCTATTATTTTTCAGATTCTAAAAATATGGAACACTTCATGAACGTGCGTGTCGTCTTTGCTCAGGGGCCATGCTAATCTTCTCTGTACTGTTCCAATTTCAGTATATGTGCTGCTGAAGCGAGCCTCTAACATATGTTCTTTCAATTAAACCTATCCCTTCTAAAAGAAACTCAAATACTATTTCCTCTCAGCTTAATGCTGATGTCTGGGTAGATCAGATATTTTCTTCAGATGATACTCTATGTCTTTTGTGGGGATCTTGACCACTTTCCATGGGGAAAAAAGTGAAAGCTTGGCTCCTTTTTGAGTCCAGAGTGGGATAAGTACCTTAGTTTAGACTAGTATAAGACATAAATTAATATATTACATATATTATCTTGCCATAACCAAAGATTTCCAGTTTTCTCCTGGCTGAAATTCTTTAAAGTCAAATCCTTTTAAAGTGAAATCCTTTGGTTCCCCTTTGAGGTGTGACTTCTACTGCAAATGTCCTCAAGAAAGGGAATACATTGTCATAGCTGTAGTGTCAATTTTGTTTAAATCTAAAAACTAACAGCTCTTTATTTGACAAAAGGTTTGATTTTGGGTTGATCAATGGGGCAAAATGCTAGACATGGGGATGAACTAGATTTCCCATTATTTGGTCATATTAATCATGGACATTTTTGTTCCCTGGAAGCTATTCGTTTTCTTATTATGCAAAATTCTGCAACCCTTTCCTCCAAACCTTAAAATCAAACATGTTGTCTGACATTGGTTTTTGTTCCCCGCTCAAATGCCAGGGACGGTCTGAGATATAGTGTTTGAACATCAAAGTGTTGGTTTTAGACATTATGATGGTGTGTAACACGAGGATCAAATACATTCAATCTCATGTCAACTCTGTTTAGCTGCTAGTGGTTGCCCCAGTTGCAGGGTTGAGGAGGATTCTGAAGCTGTGTCTGGGCTCAGCAGGAAAGAGCAATAAGTGATACCTGTCACAGAGGCTGCAACCATGGAGTTGTGGCACAATTTTAACCCTGTTTCTGAGGATTGGAGGATAAAGTATTTGAAACCAGAAATGATCAGGAAAATCAGGACCATAAAAGTGTTAAGTCTTTTCTTGGAAATCAATTTTTCTGTGGTTGGTGAATAGAATTGTGGAGATGCAGAGAGATAGGGAAACAAATGATTATTACGTGAAGGCTGGTGGGCTGATGACAAGACTTAGGAACTCATTGCTTTCCCCATAGAGGGCTCTAGACTTTGTAGGTCTGGTAATGGTGGAAGTGGTAGCATTAGATAGAGATGGTGGTGATATGGAAGGTGAGTAGAGAAGGAGCTCTGATCATCTCTGTTCTTCAATTTCAGAAATTTCTCTGATACTGACTGAAGGACACCAAGGAAGGCCAACCATGGAACTAAAATATCAGACACAGTGAAGGTTTTCTGTTTTTTGTTTGTTTTTTGCCTCGAAGTCCATACTACGAGAACTGACTGATATTTTGATGACTGATTAGTTTTGAGTGTTGATATTTTTGGCTCCAAATCATATTTTGTACAGAAAATTCTAAAGCTATCAAAACATCCTTTGCCCTATGTCACGTCTCTAAAAGTGTGAGCTAAGATTAAACTTTTGTCATAAGGGAGGAAGCTATTTATTTATTTATTTTAAGTAGGTGTTTCTAAGTTATGTAAGTGCAAAAACAGTAATAAAATTTTATTTGGTGTCACATGACATTTTTCTACACCCTTAACCTTCAACCACTTGAATTGCTTAAATAAATTTCTTTGGCAAATAATAAGACCATAATGTTCCAATTATTGTTAGTGCTTTACAAATAAACCATATAAATGCCTGACATTTCCAACTTTGAAAAATGCCTGAGGATGGCTGAATATATGGTATATAAGCTCACCTACTGGTTGAAAATCCAACCTGTCTCTTTAAGGCTTGTAATTTGTTTATTCTTTTTCAGTGTGTGACATAAATTTTATGATTAGCAAAATGAGGCAGTATGTGTTGGAGGCTAAAATGACTTGTCTCCTCAATGAAAGAAAAAAAATCCAACAAGTCTTTGGGAAGAATAATAAACACTAAAGAGTAAAAATTGTATTCTTGTTCCAGATTTGCTGATAACATGTAGGTAAAGACTTGGTTTGTCCATGACAGCAACATATCTGAACAAGGCATGAAAATTCCATTCTGGTAATTCATCTTATGATGTACATACCTGATTTCAACAGGCTAGATTGGAAATCGAAAAGTATAATTGAGCAACTAATCATCTTTTTGAGAAGATTAAAGAGTATCACCTAAATCAGTGTTTTTTGAGATATTTAGATTGAGGCGCACTGTAAGAAATGCATTTTACATCACAATACAGAGAGTGCTGAGGACTTAAATAGACGCGTGCGCGCACGTGCGAGCGTGAAACAAAGGTTTACTCGAAAATATCCTTACTATGTGTACCTATATGGTGTTTTACATTTTATCTATTTCATTTATTTATTTATTTATTATTTATTTATTTTTGCGGTACGCGGGCCTCTCACTGTTGTGGCCTCTCCCGTTGCGGAGCACAGGCTCCGGACGCGCAGGCTCAGCGGCCATGGCTCACGGGTCCAGCCGCTCCGCGACATGTGGGATCTTCCCGGACCGGGGCACGAACTCGTGTTCCCTGTATCGGCAGGCGGACTCTCAACCACTGCGCCACCAGGGAAGCCCTATTTCATTTTTTTAAAAGAAGCTGATTACCATTGACCAAATTGGTTTCACAACTCCCTGATGGGTTGCTATTTCCCCTAATATGAAAAACAACTGGGTAGGTGATTTGAAATCTTACTTTTCGCTGATCAATTGTTTTGGCATCATCTTGGTGCAGTTTGGGTGTAATGATCAAATTTGAATCACAGAGATTAAATCAAGTAATTCTGAATGAGAGGTACATGGAGGGGAAGAAATGAGAAGTCTGGGTTCAGATTCTGGCTTCCAACACTTGCCTTCTGTGCACAGCTAATTGAGGGCTAGTTTCCTGTTGTGACGAAGAACACAGATTCTGCAGTCAGACTGCCTGGGTCTGAATTCTGGCTCACACAGACTGCATGAATGAACATGGACGAGCTACTTAGCTTCTTTGGGCCTCAGTTTCCTCATCTGTAAAATGGAAATAATATTACCCCTTTTTGACATATTGTGACGATTTAACATAAGGTGGATAGAGTAAGCACTCGATAGTAGCTATTATTATTGAACAATCCCATAAAAACGTAAGAATCAAGGTGTTTTCAAATCTGTGTCTATAATGTCACATGGATCAAAACTGGCATAGGGGGCTTCCCTGGTGGCGCAGTGGTTGAGAGTCCGCCTGCCGATGCAGGGGACACGGGGTCATGCCCCGGTCCTGGAAGATCCCACATGCCGCGGAGAGGCAGGGCGCGTGAGCCATGGCGGCTGAGCCTGCGCGTCCGGAGCCTGTGCTCCGCAATGGGAGAGGCCACAACAGTGAGAGGCCCACACACCGCAAAAAAAAAAAAAAAAAAAAAAAAAAAAAAACTGACATAGGTAATAGCTAATGTTTATTGGGTTTTTTTATTGAAAGATAGTTGATTTACAATGTGTCAACTTCAGGTATACAACAAAGTGATTCATATATATATATATATATACTTTTTCAGATTCTTTTCCCTTATAGGTTATTACAAAATATTGAGTAGAGTTCCCTGTGTTACACAGTAGGTCCTCGTTGGTTATCTATTTTATATATAGTAGTGTGTACATGCTAATCCCAAACTCCTAATTTATCCCTCCCCCCCCACACTTTTGTATACAAGCCACGTGCCTGGCACTGTGCAAAGCACTTTATATGCATATAACCTTTGCAACATTTTATCCCCATTTGATCTTCCAAGAGTATAACAAAGAAAGCATTTTAATTCTCATTTTGTAGTTGAAGAAATGCAAGCTTGGAGAGATCAAGTGTGTCTGACTCCAGAGCCTGAGCACCTCTGTCTCTTAGTCCCCTTTGGGTCTGTTTTCCCCCTAAAGCCACATGACTCACTCCCTCACTTCATGTCTCTGCTCATTTTCATTCTATCCGTCCCAGATAAAACAGTAATGCCCTCTCTCACCCCCATGCTTCCTATCTGCCACATCCTGCTTTGGTTAGCACTGTAGTACCCAATCCCAATTGGCACTTTATATTTACTTGTTTATTTCTGGATTGTTTATCTTCCACTGAAACAGAAGCTTCATTGGTCAGGAGCTGCTGTATCTCCCACCCACAGAGTGCTATTTGGGGCACATCATATATGTTCAATAAATATTCTTTGTTGAATGAATAAATGAATTAATTGAGGTAAATGAAACAGAAGTCACAGGAAACTTAATATTAAGAAAACTTTACTTACAAATGTCATTATTTTTAGATTTGTTCTGAACGTTTTCAGGTGTATCTGATCTTTGTAATGTTTGGAATGTTCTATGAGCCATTGTTTCCCCTCGGAAGAATTGGGAAACCTCAGTTCATACATTGGGCTTTTCCCGCTATTTAATTTCACTTGGTTCGTTGCAAATGTACCAAGAAAGTGAAGTTACTGTTTGCAGTTACTGTACAGTTGAGAGAGAGGAAGAAGGCGTCAGAAGCCATCAGCTGCACTATCCTTTTATGCCACAAGATGGCGCTCCTATCATACAGACATTACCTTGTATTGCCCGCTCCCCACCCCCCCAGCTTCTTTCGCTCACCCTGCCTGTTATTTCTTTCTTTGTAATTTGTTTGTGTTTGTCTCTGCCTCTGCCTTTTCCTTGAAATTTTTGTTCTCCGTTTCTATTTCTCTTCTATCCTCTTTCTTTCCCTTCTATTTAGACCTTTATTTATTACCTGGGCAGTCTATTATATAAATCTCTTTATTGTTTAACATAAAAGGTGACTTTCATGTTTCTTGATCTTATCTTTAAAACCCACTGGATGCACCATAATATAGATTATATATTTATTCCTCTAAGGAAAACCAATACCTAATTAAGTTGCTTCTGAAGTCACTCATGTGACCGTTGACTGTTTTTTTTTTTCCTTTGTTAGGTCAATTTTGTAAGTTTTTAAAGGAGTGTTAAGGCTTAAAAGTTATGGGGTCATTTGTCCCAAGTTCATACAGCTTCCAGGAAGAACCCGCTGACCTGAAGTCTACCCCACACTCCCTCTGCCTCACAGATGTCCTGCTCTTTGATTCCTTTAATCAATCCTAATATTCAAGGGAGAAGTTTAAAAAGTAGATTAATGAAAAAGACAGAAGGAGATGATTACTGACAACTGAGACAAAACCAAAACATGTAGGTCAGCTGCTGTGATCCATCCACTGTTTGTTTTTTGTTTGTTTCTCTTTTCCAGCATCCCTTCCTTAGGGGAAATGTTCTTTACCACTTTTACATAATTATGGTAGGACCATCAGGACGCTCAATCCTGGGGTTTGGTCTCCTTCAATTAGAGAATGTGTAAGTGACTCAGACTGACTAATCAGACAAACTTTTCTGTGTGGGCTCTATGCCTCTTAAAATACTTTGTGTGTCGGTGGGGGGCATTAATATTAGTGTGATTGGGGTTTGTAAACAGTTCCACAAGTAACTGTTTTCTTGATTGAATTAATTGAATACAAAGAGGAAATAACATTCTTTTCTGCCTACTGCTGTCTTCTTTGATGTGTCTTTCTTCCCTGTCCCTTGATAACAGCTTGGAAAAAATCCCATAGCTGCCAAGTCACTTTAACAGAAAGAAACAGTCTGATTTCAGGTATTGAAAAATATAGTCTGGTCCAAGTCAAGACTTCAATCTTATATCCTAATCAGAGTTGTTTCCCTTTCCCCTCCATCAAGCTCAGACTTGCTCTGTGGTCCACGGTCATATGACGGGTAGAGGCACCCCACCCTCGACTCTGCTGCCTATCAGGTTCTCTTCTTTCTTCTCCAGTTGTTGGGTCCAGGACGAACAGATGGGGAAGAGCAGGAGGGTGTCACACGCTTGGTGTCACACTGACCTTCCCAAGATGGCTCTATCAGAGACGCCCCCTGGGTTTTCAGATCCTTGACGTGAGCAATGCATGATACGATTGTCTCTGAAGTGGGTTCATCCATCTTGTTCTTTGTTCTCTGGGGTCCAGTCCCTGTCTCTGGACTTTTCAGCACCTTAATAATTGCTTCTCACATCTTGCCTTTGTTCTCTCGGTTTCAAAATGTTTCAGGGTGGTCAGTGATTTTCGATAGCTTTTTTTCTTTTATTTGTTTTTTTATATAGCAGGTCCTTATTAGTCATCAGTTTTATACACATCTGTGTATACTTGTCAATCCCAATCACCCAATTCATCTCACCACCATCCCAACCCCCCTGCGGCTTTCCCCCCTTGATGTCCATATGTTTGTTTTCTACATCTGTGTCTCAAATTCTGCCCTGCAAACCGGTTCATCTGTACCATTTTTCTAGGTTCCACATACATGTGTTAGTATACGATATTTGCTTTTCTCTTTCTGACTTACTTCACTCTGTATGACAGTCTCTAGATCCATCCACCTCTCAACAAATGACCCAATTTCGTTCCTTTTTATGGTTGAGTAACATTCCATTGTACATATGTACCACATCTTCTTTATCCATTCGTCTGTCGATGGGCATTTGGGTTGCTTCCATGACCTGGCTATTGTAAATAGTGCTGCAATGAACATTGGGGTGCATGTGTCTTTTTGAATTATGGTTTTCTTTGGGTATTTGCCCAGTAGTGGGATTGCTGGATCATATGGTAATTCTATTTTTAGTTTTTTAAGGAATCTCCATACTGTTCTCCATAGTGGCTGTATCAATCTACATTCCCACCAACAGTGCAAGAGGGTTCCCTTTTCTCCGCACCCTCTCCAGCATTTGTTTGTAGATTTTCTGATGATGCCCATTCTAACTGGTGTGAGGTGATATCTCATTGTAGTTTTGCATTTTTCTAATAGTTAGTGATGTTGAGCAGCTGTTCATGTGCTTCTTGCCCATCTGTATGTCTTCTTTGGAGAAATGTCTACTTAGGTCTTCTGCCCATTTTTGGATTGGGTTGTTTGTTTCTTTAATATTGAGCTACATGAGCTGTTTATATATTTTGGAGATTAATCCTTTGTCTGATGATTCATTTGCAAATATTTTCTCCCACTCTGAGGGTTGTCTTTTCGTCTTGTTTATGGTTTCCTTTGCTGTGCAAAAGCTTTTAAGTTTCATTAGGTCCCATTTGTTTATTTTTGTTTTTATTTCCATTACTCTGGGAGGTGGATCAAAAAAGATCTTGCTGTGATTTATGTCAAAGAGTGTTCTTCCTATGTTTTCCTCTAAGAGTTTTATAGTGTCCAGTCTTAAATTTAGGTCTGGAATCCATTTTGAGTTTATTTTTGTGTATGGTGTTAGGAAGTGTCCTAATTTCATTCTTTTACATGTAGCTGTCCAGTTTTCCCAGCACCACTTATTAAAGAGACTGTCTTTTCTCCATTGTATATCCTTGCCTCCTTTGTCATAGATTAGCTGACCATAGGTGCGTGGGTTTATCTGTGGGATTTCTATCTTGTTCCATTGATCTGTGTTTCTGTTTTTGTGGCAGTACCAAATTGTCTGATTACTGTAGCTTTGTAGTATAGTTTGAAGTCAGGGAGTCTGATTCCTCCCGCTCCATTTTTTTCCCTCAATACTGCTTTAGCTATTCGGGGTCTTTTGTGTCTCCATACAAATTTTAAGATTTTTTGTTCTAGTTCCATAAAAAATGCCACTGGTAATTTGATAGGGATTGCATTGAATCTGTAGATTGCTTTGGGTAGTATAGTCATTTTCACAATATTGATTCTTCCAATCCAAGAACATGGTATATCTCTCCATCTGTTGGTATCATCTTTAATTTCTTTCATCAGTGTCTTATAGTTTTCTGCATAAAGGTCTTTTGTCTCCCTAGGTAGGTTTATACCTAGGTTTTTTTTTTTTTTTTTTTTTTTTTGCGTTATGTGGGCCTCTCACTGTCGTGGCCTCTCTCGTTGCGGAGCACAGGCTCCGGACATGCTGGCTCAGCGGCCATGGCTTATGGGCCTAGCCGCTCTGCGGCATGTGGGATCTTCCTGGACCAGGGCACGAACCCGTGTCCCCTGCATCAGCAGGTGGATTCTCAACCACTGCGCCACCAGGGAAGCCCTATACCTAGGTATTTTATTCATTTTGTTGCAGTGGTAAATGGGAGTGTTTCCTTAATTTGTCTTTCAGATTTTTCATTAGTGGATAGTTATTTAAAAAATCTTTTTTTATTGAGGTAGAGTTGATTTACAATGTTGTGCCGATCACTGCTGCACAGCAAAGTGACGTAAAATCTTTTGGCTTAAAGTGTGTCCTTATCATTTTCAAATCTCCACCTCCCTTTATGCTATTTTAACCTAATTTAAAATTACTTCTCTTTTGGAATGAACAGACTAGGTAGGTTTTAATGAATGATGTAACTTTTTTTTTGTTTCCATATTACACAACTGATCACATCACTGTGCTATTTTATAGTTGACTCTATAAACACTACTTTTGTGAGGTTTTTGTGGGTTTCTGTTTTGTGTTCTGTCAGATCTTGACATCAAGATCAGTGATTTTTCAGCCTCTGTATAGTCATATAATCTCATTATACCATGATTTAATTACACAGACTGTTTTAACTGTGGGTGAAATTATGATTCTCATTATTATACCAAAAATCTGGCAAAGAGTAATTTTCCTATAGCAGCTAGGTTGGGTTCTGTTCCCCTACCAGAGTCATAAAAGACCCTCTAGTCCAACTAGACACTTTGGACTTGCATTGTGTTCAAGTTTTCTTTTTTTCTTTTTAATTTTTTGATGTATGGCTGCGTTGCGTCTTCATTGCTGTGCGCAGGCTTTCTCTAGTTGTGGTGAGCGGGGGCTACTCTTCATTGGGGTGCGCGGGCTTCTTGTTGCAGTGGCTTCTCTTGTTGTGGAGCATGGGCTCTAGGAGTGTGGGCTTCAGTAGTTGTGACATACAGGCTCAGTAGTTGTGGCTTGCGGGCTGAGTTGCTCCACGGCATGTGGGATCTTCCCAGACAAGGGATCGAACCTGTGTCCCCTGCATTGGCTGGCAGATTCTTAACCACTGTGCCACCAGGGAAGTCCCACATTGTGTTCAAGTTTAATTACTGGGTTTAAATTGTCTTTTTTAAAGACTGGGCCTATGGTAAAATATCAATAATATGATTGGGTAAACAGGGGACTATCTAATCATCTGATCGTTACTTTAAGAGTTTGGTAATTGTTTCGACTAAAATGACTGATTTTCAACAGGTTATTTTAGAGTCAGCCTGACTCGGCCCGTGTGACCCTTCTAACTCCAGGACTCTAACTGCTCTCCTAAAGGGATGCCAGTAATGCCTTGGGCACACCACCTGCCCCAGCATCAGCTGCTGTTCAAATGGCTCTGTGCTCCCAGACGCTGCACCAGGTAAATTACCAGCTTCGTGTTCACAAGGTGCTGCTCTCTACAAGCCAATACCAGCACCTGGAGGCTTGTACAGATGCTGCTGCACAATGTTGGAAATCCCATGTAAAAGTAACACTTTCCTTGTTTTCATTTTTTAATGCATGTGTATAAACCTCTAACAGTCTACTACCTCTTAGGGTTTGAAACCCTAAAGACAAACAATATTTCTTTGCCCAATTTACCATGCCTTATAAACTTAGTGGGGAGGGAGACCCAGGAATTAAAGATAACATATGAAGTTACATACAATGCCATGTAACAGTGAATTGCAGGATTCACTGGAATTGCTCGGAACATGGGATGTTGTGCATTCCAAACTCTGCTAAACCAGGAGGCTTAGAGAGACCGTATTGGAATTCAGGGGTGCAAGATCCATGATTATACCATAAAGATAAGACAACTCTTGACTTGGAAACTACTCAGCAGTCTGGTTTGCTCCATTCAGTTCAAAGCAATTCAATTCCATTCTGTTTCATTCAATTCAATTTAGTGGATCCATTTTCATATGGCCCACTGCTTCTGTGCCAAACACTGAGGGGGATGCAAAGAAATGTAGAGCTAGGAAAACCTCTGCTGGTGCTGGTACCACTCCAAATCTACCCTCCCTTCTTCTCCACCCTGCTCTGCACCCTGGAAACCTGGTTTAGATGGACCACATCACTGTACTTCCTTGTCCTGTGGCTTTGGATTTTTTCAGGCAATGGAAGACGCCAACAGGAGATGGGGGTGGAGAGGAGGGAGAAGTTCAGGTATTCATTCCCTGACTCCCTGCTGCATTGCAGTTCATATCAGCTTTTCTTCTGCTCAGGTATCCTTCTCTGTGCAGCCCTATCTCTGAGTAGATCCTGACCGAGGCTCCCTTCTGTTCCCCTTTGTGCCTTGGGGTGGTAAGTGCTTCCTTAGGTACATGTCTTAGGATGCTGTTCCACCCTTGCTGCTTTCCTTAGGCTGTGCCCACAGTTTGGAAAAAATACACCTTTTATTCAGTTCTTTTTGATTATTCAGCTTGTGTCCTGCAGAGGACCATGCCAGATACCCTTAAGCAGCCTTCAATCCAAGTTTAGGAATTCGTTTATAGTCAAATCCTCATTATGTATTTATTATTCTGGGTTAAGTGACTAGGTGCTAGGTCTTGAGGATATAAACCCATGTAAATACAGCAGATGCAATTCTAACTCTCAGTGGAGCCTATGAGAGAGCACAGAAATTAAATCAGTGATTGCAAAATAGTATAATGAGTGTATGACAGGTGATGGAAGGGTCCATGGGGCCCTTGCCCTGTCTCAGGCGGGGGACCTCCCTGAGGGATTGTAATAGATTAGACTGCAATCTGAAGAATGGGCAGACACTGATTAGGTGAAGGGGGAGGCAGATGTGATAGGACTGGGCATGGCGGAGCGTACGTTGGAAAAAGGGAACACGTGTGTGGGGACCTAATGTGCAGAGTGCGACTAGTTGGAGATGGGTAAACATTCAGTGCAGCTAAGATGGGAGAGGAAGTGGAGGACCAAATGAAGGTAGACACTAAGGAGAAACCAGACGCCATTTCACAGCCCCGTGAGTAGCTTTGGAGCTTACCCTCAGGGTGCAGGAAATCACTGAAAGGTTTTTAAGCAATTGGGTGTGGGTTTTAGAAGGAGTCCTTGGGCTGCAGGGTGGAGAATGAGTTGGAGGAGAGTGGGAGGCAGGGAGCTGGAGGGCGACAGCTCACGGGGACAGGAATGAAGAGAAATTGAGGTGTCCAGAGGCATTTAGTTGCCTGCTCTGTATTCTAACTCTTTTTCCTCTCCCCATGATGGATAAGCCCCGGAGACCTCTATCCTGAATGGCTTAGTTGCTCGGATAGAAGCCTCAGAAACAAAAGGCTCTGGCAACATCAGAGTGGCGGAGAGGAGAAAGGGTGCAGAAGTGGGTGTACAGGCAGATCTTGCAAACCAGGGAGTCATGTGAAGAGGGCTCTGCGGGTTCCACCAGTGGAGCCTCCTGGGCTCCTGGCCCCTCAGAGAGGAAAAGCTGCGTCCATAAGAAGGACAGCAGGGGGTATCCCAGGAGCCACCGCGTCCTTCCCCACCTCAACCTAGAAAGATCAAGTGCAGACCACGGCCCCCTCTCCATCTGAGGGCCTCCAAGCTGGGGCATTGCCTGGGGTTGGAGCCGGAGAGAGCCCCAAAGCAGAGAACAGACTCTGTTTTAAAATGAAAAGACTGAGTTTCCAAATCACTGAAAGAATCCAGAAATTATGGACTCTGCCTAGGGTATCAACATGGGAGGGAAAAAGGAGATTTGACAAAATAAGAATGAAATGATTTCTTATTTATGCCCCATTGAGTTTAAAATTCTCAATAAACACACACACACGAATACATACAAACTTAAATGTGCAAAATTTAAAAAATCATTTATGTGTATGTATATATATATACATGTGTGTATGTATAGCAATATATGTGTTTATATGTATGTACATACACACACATTGTCCTGTAGATACTCACTGTAAAAATTTGGAAAATATAAACATGTAAACATGTTTACATGTATACATGTAAACAAAGAAGATGAAAATCATCCTATCACCTAATAACTGCCTTGCGTTTTATCATATAAATGTAATGTATTTTTAAAACATTTCCCCACTGAGACAAGTTATAATGACATTTTTTAAGGTGTTTGTTACATATTATTAAAGTGTTTGCTACAGAATTACTCAGTGCATTCAGTGTTGTAATAGTATTGATACAACTAAAAAACTTTTGTCAATGTGGTGTGTGAAAATAGAAACTCATAGTTTATTTAATTTGCATTTCTTTCATTATTAGAGAACCTGTATTTTTAAATTAGATGTATTCTTCCCCTATCTATTACTTCTGTGATTTGACTGTACGACTGTTGAGTATATTTTTATATTGAAGTGTTGATTAATATTTTTATTTCAGAAGAAATATGTATATACTAAGACTATTTATCTTGCATAATGTATTTTGGAAATATTTTTCCTGTTTGTCTTTGGATTCAATTCATAGTACTTTTTGTGCTACAGATGTTTTTAATAGGTATGCAGTCAAATATATCAATAATGTCCTTTAAGATGCTTCCTTTGTTTAACTTAGAAAGGCTTTCCCCACCCTGAGATCAGAAAAATCTTGCCTATATTTTATTCTACTTTGTTATTGCTTCATTTTTAAACATTGAACTCTTTAATCTACCTTGAATTTATGTTGATATATGTTCAGTGGCAGAAATTTACCCCTCCCTCCCATAGTTAAACCGTTTATTATCAAGTAACGTTTATTAAAGTGTTTTCTGATTTAAGTCCATTAAGTGTATGTTTTTTCCCCCATTGCAGAGATGGATATGATGTGGGGTAAAGAACATAGACTTGGCATTCCAAATGATCTGGTGTCGCATCATCTTGTTTTTCTAATTTGTTAGCTGAGACACAAGACAATTTACTTGAAATTCTCATTTACTTCATAGTGTTAAATAAGCCTAATAGTATCCCAGATGGCTATGAAGAGGATTCAATGAGATAAGGGGTCTATAATACTTCATTAGTAAGTGTTAAAGCATTTGGTTTTATGCTTTTGTGTGTTGTTTACTTAAAAGCATTCTGGGCTGGAGCCAGAAAATCTGAGGACATTTACAATGCCATTCTTTTTCTAAGCACCTCAGTTCACTTTTTTCTGTGTTCAATAGCTGTTTATGTCACAGAGTTGGAGAGCTGTTTGTTTCATTTTAGTCTCAGTTGAGAATGATTCTCTCTTTCTCTATCCCTCTCCACACACACACACACACACACGCACGTGTATATATGAATGCGTACTTATATATATGCACATGCTGTGTGTGTGTGTGTGTGTGTGTGTGTGTGTGTGTGTGTGTGGAGAGAGAGAGAGAGTACTTTAAAGCCTGGGAAGTGCCACACAAATATAATGTACATTTACAAAGATTTCCTTGAAGATGGGAAGCATAGACCATCTTTAGAGACCAGTTGCATCCTTGAGTTGGCTTTATTAAACTGAGAAAAAAATGAACCTATTATGCAGCTGCTTGGTTTCAAGTATCAGAAACTGACTCTGGTTAACTGATGCAAAGAAGGAATTTATTGGAAGGATGTGGAATTACTCATGGAACAGAAGGGAGGCTGATGAACAGGACAACAGCATGCGTCTGTGTGTGCTGGGGGCAGTAGAAGGTGGATAAGTGGACTCTTTAGAGCAGGAACTGATAATGTGTCTTCCCCTAAACAGTCCTCTTCCTCAAGAAAAAAATCTGTGTTCAGTTTTTCTAATCATCCTGCTGAAGAGTAAAATTTGGGGGAGGGAGGGCATGTGGCCCCAGCTTATGTCATGTGCTCACCCATTGGTTAGAGGTGGGCAGGGTGACTCGTGGCCAGTTGCCAGTCTGTGTCTAGAGAGGGTAGAGGGAACTCCTTAAAAGCCTATTGAGGTGACATTTGTATAAGAAGAAGGGTATGATTATTGGGTAGCCTACATACAATAAATGTCACAAAGCATCCTCAGGCCTGTTTTCCTGCTCTAGCTTTAGGCTGGCCCAACAGAGAGAAGCAATCAGGAGAGGAGACCTAGAATAGAAGCCAAAAAGCTCTTAACCTAGCTTATCTAATGAAGTTCCAGCCCTAGGATGTAGCCAGCATTGTCCTTGACCCTGACTCAACAACACACTGCCTCTTCAAGAAGGTAGAGTATAGGTAGAGGGATCTGTGATGCTGATGCTGTGAGGCCCATGAGGTCCGAACTGAAGGAAGGTTGGATATTGGGATACTGTAGCCTAGGAGCATGGCTGCAAGCAAGTGTCAGATTCCCCACAGCTGAGAAATGGCAGAGAGGGAACACAGTTGATTGCTGTCTTAGTCTTAAGACTCAAGATTTTTCTGCTTCAGCATAATTAAATCTCCTTAAGTCTGTTTCTAAAGAGAAGAAAAGAAATGGAAACAGGAATTCATAAGGCTGCAACTTTCCCCCTGTGCGTATTTCCCCGGGAAGGTGATCCATTAGAAACAGAGGCAGACATGCCAAGAGCAATAAAGGGGCAGGCTCTGTGGGCTAAGCAGACTGTAGTTAAAGGCTTTCCCTGAGAATCCTGCTCATTCATTAATTCTAGCCTTGGAAGTGGGCCAAGCCGTGTGGTTTCACCACAGCAAGGGGCAAGATCCTAATGATTAAATGCTCTTTGTTGCCTTGCATTTCACTTTTTCTGGTAATGCACTTTGAAGAATGGAAAATTGAGTTTTCAATACTTGGTTGTTTGTTGAAGCTAAATCTAGAGGTAATTGAAGCCAGTTGAAAGCTGAGGGGAACAGCCAAGGTAAAGCTTCGAGCACAGAGGAGGCTGGAGGACTCAAGTGTGGTGCCTTAGTGTGTCATGCTATCGCCTTCTGTGCCATTTCTCCCTCTTTCCTGTGTTGAACTGTAGTGAAACTGTGTTTGGAGGATCAGGTTATTCATTGGAGAATAAATTCCTTTCAACATTCTCTTTGGATAAATACTTTAGTGTGTACAGAAGACATAGGACCAGAGTAATAAATGGTTTCCCAATGGACAGTCAAGTGTCATCATTCTTTGCTTAAAAATCTTAAGCAACTAGAGTATGCTTTTTACTTTTTCTGGATAGCTGACCAGACCTTAATTTAATTAAATTTGTATTCCTATTTGATCTCCAGGAGCACATGAGAGTCATCTTGAGGAGATAAAATGCTTCTGTTTGATGTTGTCCAAGTAGATCAATAATCTGAGTATATGCAACACTTGGACAAGTGCTTGGCACTGAGTAGGTGATCTAAAAATATTAACTAAATGAATGAATAAGTTATGTTATGTTTCTTTTCTTAACCCATAAACACAGAGGAAAAATTCATTCAAACAATGGTGTGACTGAATAAGTCATTAAAATCTTTTAGTCTGGTCACCTTGTTAAAACAACGTTCTGATCTTCAGACTGTTTGGTTGTGTATAGAAGAGAGTGTGTGTATTTGTAGGTGAGAGATTATTGCTTATTTAGACCAAAGAGCCAGCCAGCAAGGGGTCTAGTTCCTACGCCAATACCTACTGCAAGAAAAATGTCCTGACTTTCAACGTCTTTAGGTTGGCTTTGGCACTTGATTCAACTTGATTTCTGGCTAGGAGGGGAAGGAAGACTCTTTGGCAATGGCAGGACATTCCAGAGGAAAAGTTAGGCTTCTCTATTTTGCTCTTCATTCAATAGCTACATTTTGAATGTTTATAACACACAAACCAATATATTCGACATCCCAGCCAGGAACCTAGAGTAGATGTAGTTACCATTCAATACACACATACTTAGTTTTATTGTGTTTCACAGATATTGTGTTTTTTACAAATTAAGTGTTTGTGGCAACCCTGAGTTGTCAGATGATGGTTAACATTCTTTAGCAATAAACTGTTTTTAATTAAGGTACGTACATTTTTTTTAGACACAATGCTATTGCACACTTAACAGACTACTATAGTGGAAACGTAACTTTTATATGCACTGGGAAACCAAAAAATTCATGTGACTTGCTTTATTGTAATATTCGCTTTATTGTGGTGGTCTGGAACCAAACCTGAAATATCTCTGTAGTGTGCCTATATATTCTTTGTAGACAGCTTTATTGAGATGTAATTTACATACCATACAATTCACCCGTTTTAAGTGTATAATTCAATGGTTTTTAGTGTGCTTACAGAGTTACGCAGCCATCATCACAATAGAATTTTGGAATATTTTCATTACCCCCAAAAGAAACCTCACACCAGTTTACACCTCATCTCCCCGCCACTAGTTCTTGGCAACCACTAATCTATAGACACTTCCAATCTCTGTAGACTTGCCTATTCTGGATATTCCATACAAATAGAATCACACATGTACATACTGCCACATATAAAATAGATAACCAACAAAGACCTACTGTATAGCACAGGGAACTATACTCAATATTTTGTAATGAGCTATAAGGGAAAAAATATGAAAAAGAATATATATAAAACCTTTATATATATAACTGAATCACTGTGCTGTACACCTGAAATTAACATGACATTGTAAATCAACTATTCTTCAGTTAAAAGAAAATGGAATCATACAATATGTGGTCTTTTGTGTCTGGTTTCTTTCACTTAGCATATAGTTTTTGAGGTCCATCCATGTTATAGAATGTATTAGTACTTCATTTCTTTTTATCGCTGAATAGTATTTGATAGTGTTCATTCATCAGTTGATGGACATTTGGGTTGTTTTCACATTTTGGATATTATGACTCAAGCTCCTACAGACATTTGTGTACATGTTTTTGTGTGGACATATGTTTTCATTTTGGAGGGAGTATTTACCTAGCAGTAGAGTTGCTGGATCACATAGCAATCCTATAGTTAAGTTTTTGAGGAACTGCCAAACTGTTTTCCATAGTGATTGCATCATTTTACGTTTACATTGACCATGTCTTTATTTGAAGAAAAAATGAGAATCTGTTACAAGGCTTAAAGGATTTCTGTACTCACCGAAGACTTATTATGTTTATAAAATGTTTAGCACAGTGTCTGTCACATCAGATTTAATCCTCATAGTAATCCTATAAAAGTGGTATTGTTATAAAGTTCATTTAAAGATAAGAATGGTGAGCAGTGGAGAAGTTCAGCGACTTGCCCAAGGCCACACAGAATGTGGGATTCTTAATATTTGTCTATCTGGCTCCAAAACTAAGCTTTTAACAACTGTACTATGAAGCCTTTTTCCCTCTTTTAGTTCTGGAGGTACAAATTAGCATCACACTAATCACATGCTGGGTGAACAGGATAAACCTATTTGGGGGGATATACTTTCTGGAGCCATGGGCCACCCTCGTGATGTAGGATGAGAGGCAGATTCTACCCACAGATTGATCATCATACTGTAGTGATTGATGGGCTCAACATATTAGAAAGAGGAAATTTCTGTCTGATCCATTATGCAGGCCCTAAATCTAAGAAAACAAATGGGAAAATAAAATGTCTTCTTACCTTACACAATCCAGGGAGTGCTTACCAAGCACTATGCTGAGTGAGCACATCGGTTACCCTCAGTCCTTTAATCTCCACAGCAACACTCTAAAGCAGGCACTGGATTTGTCCCCATTCTACAGATTGGGAAATACTGGCTTAGAGAAAGTAAATCCCTTTGCCCTTGTTGCACAGCTAGCAGGAGTGACAGAACTGGAATTTAAGCATATGCAACTTGGCTCCAATGCCTAGGCTTGTAAGCATAATGCCATGAAATCCTTTCAGAAGCAGCAACCACTGTGAAATTTACTCTGATATGAGGCTTCACTGTAAAAAATTGGTCTGTGGTTACTTTGAAAATAGAGGTTTTTAAATCTATGTCCAGTAAATGTAATTTTAGTTTTCAACTTCAAAGTAGTATATGAATAGAATTATAGCTTTTTATTCTTGACAGATGTCACCATTTGATGGTAAACTTTTAGGGAGAAATGTTGTGTTCCAAAAGCTGCAAGGACATTAAATCTTTGGGTCAAAAGCCAAAAACCTTTTTCTCTCAGTAGGGTGTTTTATTGTGGAATTCCTAGATAACCCACAGCAAGGATTATCTAGAAAGTGAGATAATCTAGAGACATCATACAAGCCAAAATAACAGCCCTTAGGTTGTCTTGCCAGCAAAGGCTGGCATCCTGGGCGACAGCTCAATTCTGCTACTGGGATAACTGGTAGAAGATATCCTTTGAGGCTGATCTCAGAACTTGGCTTTAGGGTTGCACGCTGAGTTGGAAGGGTCCTGGGAAGGTGTCAGGATCAGGGACTGGGGGTGGGGGGGCAGGTTCTGATCAGACACACACTCTAAAGGGTGTTATTATAAAGTCCATTTAAAGATAAGAATGTTGAGCAGTGAAGAAGTTCAGTGACTTGCCCAAGGTCACACAGAACAAGTTGTTTGATCCTTCTGGGTCATGTTTTGTCTATCAAATAATAGGACTCACTTCATAGAGTTGTTTTGAAGATGAAGTGATTTGAAACATGGACAGCATAGGGGCAATACTGAGCTCTTGGCTGGCTTTGTGATTACCAGTGTTTAGAAGCATGGACTCTGGAGACGGACAGACCTGTATTGGAATCATGCCTTCGGTACTTACTTTTTGTCTAGAGAAGACTGAAGACACAAATATTTGTGCTTCCATTCCATAGGACAGAATTATGCGCAGGAGGTGGCTGCCCAGCCAGGGTCTACATTCCCCATTTCTCCCTGGAGTTAAGAGTGACCACGTGTCTAAATTCTAGACTATGGAAAATTAGCGGAAGGGATGTGCACCACTTTCAGGTCTGGCCCACTAAATCTCCCATGTACCTGTCTAAATCCTCTTTCTCCTCCCTATTTTATTAGAATATACATGTTGACAGAGCTTCTGGCAACCTGTGTCTCTGACTTCCTGTTCGCCTACTCAGTATTATTATGCAAGCAAGAGTGAAACTTCTCTTGTGTTTGTGACATTACACAACTTCGAGTTTATTTGTTAGAGCAGTTACACTTGATATGTAACTTGGTTACACTTAAAGTTGGAGGAAGTTATCAAGAGGATGTGACTGCTGGTCGACCAGAGAGCTGGACCCGGGCAATCGGAGGCTCCTCACCCCCTTCTCTGTCCTTGAAATATGCATTCCACCCATAGTTCCCATAACTGGAGCCATTTCAAGGACTGAGCCTTGAGAGAATTTAGGTATCGGGACTATCTGCCTGGTATATTGACTGAAACTGGTTAAGGCCTCTCTCTGTATATATATATAAACTTTTAAGATTTTGGAAGGCGGGTGCTGAGATCTACGCATCTTGTAGCCACGCAAGACGAGTCTTGTATGTAGGTTCCCTTGATTATTACACCTGCCACCTACCAATCTGGAGGGCTCTGTCTCTTGCTTTGGTCTCCCTTTGCCCTCCATATATGGGGTCACTTTCAAATTTTACCCAAGAAGCTCCCGAGGTTGTGAACAGCAATTGAATTCCTTCAGCCAGGAGACAAGAAATGGGTCTTGGGATAGATGCACCCACAGAGGAAATCCCGAGTTGGCCATCAACCTCTATGTGGGGAGGGGTGGCCAGTATGTCAGATGTTTGTGGACCGCTGAGCAGGTATTGGGATGTCCCAAAAATGTTGGCTGGTTTGATATGCTTGTTTGAGGAACTTCAAGAAGTTCTTTGCAGGAAGGCAAAGAAGGGAAATGCCTGGCTGGGCGGTGGGCTGACCTCCACTGTGGGCAGTCCTGTGGCCACTGATGCCCAACTAGAGGCTGAAGATCTTGTGAGAATGTTGGAAGAAAAGCTGAGGTTGGAGAAGGACCTGCAGTGTCCAGTGCTCTGCTAGCTTTGGGCTGGCAGACAAGGTGGGAGAACAGGCTGATAAGTCAGAGACCTTGGTGTGCCATTTTGCAAAGCTGGGAGGGCGAAAGCTGCTTGGATTAAGGTCTGAGCCCTTGTGACACAGCCTGATTGGGATGCCAGGAGGCGGAATTCCTGGGAAAGTGAGAACAAAGAGGAAGATGCTGTGCTGGCCCCATGCCATCTGATTTCTAACACAAGGGAAAGCAAAAGCATAGCAACAACCATGCCAGCCAACAGGGCAGTCCCTAATTCAGGAAGTGTTCATGATGAGAGAATATACTCCTGCTGAGCTTATCGGCTTAGCTGCCAAGTTCCAGCAAAAGGCCAGGGAAAGTATCCAGCCATGGTTAGTGCAGTTATGGGATACACTTGATATGTGACCTCGGGCAATTATTTATCTTTTCTGAACTTCAATCTGTAAATAGAGGGTAACTATACTTGTTTTTGCAATTTTGTTGTAAGGATTAAATGAGATCAAATATAGAATTTTCAACATGGTAAGGTTATTATTATTACTATTATTATCTGTATCCAAATTACATCCAAGAGCTGAAGAGTTAGAAGCCATTTAACAGTCCATTTACATGGCTGCTGTAAAAATTCTTTTTCTCTCAATTGTGTGCTGGTCCAGAGCTCTGAAGGAACAATGGAGGGAAAGTGTAACTATCCCTGTTATCATTGTTACCCAGATTGAGATCCTTTCTGCCTAGAATCTAAATTCTATGAGGGTTGGGATTGGGTCTTGTCTCTCTTCCACAGCAGCTAGCTGAGTTTCTGGTATACAGCAGGTGATTAACAAATGTTTCTTCGGCTTTTTAAATTTTCTAGTATTTATTATTTACTGTGTTCCCACCACCATACATGTGTTCTATTTTCTTGCATTATCTTCAAACATAGCATCTCATGTGAACCTCACAGCAATGCTGTAAAGTGAGCTGTATTGTTTTCCTATTACAGAGCTAAAGTAATAAAGCATTGAGCAGTTAAGTTACATGTGGGTCACATAGCAATGATGGAAGAATTAGGATATGATTCTAGGTAATCTGGCTTCAGAGTCACTCTTCTGCCTCTTGTAGATAAATAATGTAATATTTAGCTTATTGAGTACATATCATGTAAACGCTAAACTCCCTACATGTGTAAACTCATTTCATACTCATTGCAAGAACTGTACATTAGGTGAAATTGGGTTATTAAAAAATGCAAAAGGATGCCTTAGTGTGTGTGGTCTTTGGAAAAATACCCACATCAGAGGAAAAAATCTACCCATGAAAATTGGATAATCACATGGAGAAGAAAATTTGCTGTGCATCCTGTTACGAGAAGTCTTAAATTCTCATTCATTCCTTCATCATTGAATGAGCACCTACTGTGTGTCAGGCGCTGAACTAGATGCTGAAGATACAACAAGGAAGAAGTCAGTCCCTGCCCTGAAGGTCTTTTCTTTCTAGTGGGAGAGGGACACATATACACCTAGTGAACCTAAGGCATATCCAAGCCAGAGCCAGCTGAATTCCTTATGCCAGAACAGGTGGACTTAACATGGCCAGTTTGCACCATCGGAAGCAGCCTAATAGGAGGTAACCACTGTGCTTATATATAAAATGGATGATTTATGAGTGTTTTTTGGTTGTTGTTGTTGGGGGCAGGGAAGCAAGAAAAACAAATGTGATTTATAAGTATTTGTTGGGTTCACTTACTTTAACATTTCCTATATGCTCAGAAGACAGCATACATGGAATATATTTTCTTGGTTACATACTGAAGGCTCTGGCAGGTTTTCCTATTTACTCCTTGTTATGATGTCTGCTAATATTTGTTATACATTTGTGCAAAAACTGACAACAACAAAACACATACACACAAGGATGACAATTCAAGTGGTTTCTAATCCACATTTTTCTGGGAGTATATTTGCTATAAGGAAGTAAATTAATTCTGTAGGATTAAAAATTACAGACCACTAAGGTATATAGCACTGCTAATAAGATCTTTGATTTTTAGAGCACTTTGGAGCCCCTCAAGGCTTGCTGTGTACTTGTTCATCTCCTGCCCCATATAATGATTTTGGGAAGTTTGCAAAGCAAATAAAATTATGTTCATTTTCAAGGAAACAAAATCTCAGAGAAGCTAAATTACTTGTCTCAGATCAGACTAATAGTAAGTTGCAGAATCATGATTTGAACCAAAATCTTTCTATACAACTTTGTTCCAATGCTGCAGTTATATTGATTTGAATTATGGCCAGAAACCAGTGTTTTAATAATTGTCATATATTTTTGTATCAAAAATTTTATGATTTAAAAAAAAATTCCTCCTAGACAAATGGTGCTTTGGGTATTTAAACAGATCCTGCAAGGGCATTAAAATTTTTTTTTCCTGCTTCCTACCCATCTATCAATTTAAAAATTGATGCTTTCCTTAGTCTTTTATGGAAATTATGTAAAAAGATTTTCTGGGTGAGTTTGCCCAGCTCTTGGCAAGGATTAGGTGTTTCAGACCCATCTACATCTCAGCAGCCCAGCAGTTTGACTGAAACAAACATGGGCAGCTCAGGGTAGGTCCTTCTGTTCTCCACCATGACAGCCATGATTGTACCTTGCTGACAGCTCCCCTGTGGATCTTGTTAGTGGGGGTCTGTGCTTGTTCATTGTTTGGCAAGGCACAAGAACAATCTTTCTAATCTTGGCATTGAGTTCTCCAGGAGAGCTGCATGAATATTTATAAGCCATCCACCCAATTTCCTAAGAGGGTAAATATTATGTTAAGTTTTCTTAGTGCATGGGTGCACACAAACACACACACACACACGCACTACTAAAGAGGGGCAGGAGGGAACTTTAGGAAGTGATGGACGTGTTTATGGCCTTAATGCTTTCATGGGTATATATTTATCCCCAAACTCATCATGTTGTGTAAATTAGATACATATAGATCTTTACATGTCAACTGTACCTCTCAATAAAGTGGTTTTTAAAAATTAAAAAAAAAGAAATACGTGCACTCTTGGCAATTCTTTTTCATTTTCAAAGAAGGAAGGCCACTGCAGTGTCGTCCATCTGTCTCCTTTCTATCTGTAGCCTGGAGCTCCAACTTCTTACCCTTGGACATTATTAACTATTTCCTGATAGTTTTCCCTGTCTCTGGTCCCTTTCTTCTCTGATCCATTTGCCACATTACAACTGGAGTTATTTTTCTCTCTGGAATCCTAGAACTGATTATATAATTCTCCTACCTAAAAACCTTGGAATGTTTAGTATATCCAAATCAAGATAAAGTCCAAATTGAAGGAATTCAGGCTCCCATGACACCCCAGTAATTGACCTTAAATGACCTTTCTGGGTTCATCACCACCACGTCACCTACAGCACTCTGCATTCTAACCACTGTAGCTTTCCTGCCTCTCCTCTATCAAAACCAACATTCTCACATCACAAATTTTTTCTTGTGTAGTTTCCCAGCCAAGAATGCATTTGGTCACCCTCTCTCCCTATAAAAATGTCTTCACTCATTTAAAGTCCAGTTTAACTACTTCCTATTGTCAGCTGCTTACCCTGATTATCCTTTAGAATTACATGTCTATACGATAAGTTGTTACTTGTTCAGATGTTTAACATAAGTTCTTTGTTGCTTTATCAGGTAGCTAACTTGTGTCTATGTCATCCACTAGATTATGAGTGCTGGCTTCCATGGACATGAGTCGCACAGTACTCCGTGTTTAGAAGGACCTCACATTTAGTTGAATGTTATGTTATCATCATCTTGAAAATCTTAAGAATTTTCCAACAAGTGGTCCTGCATTTTCATTTTGCACTGAGTTCTGCAAATATTGTAAGTGGTGCTGTCCATACGGAGAAGGGCTATTTCAGATTCATCTTTATCTGTACCAGCACTATGCCTTTCTCCTAGTTGCTGCCTATTTTAAAATGCTTGTTGGAAAAACCATGGAAATGAATAGTCAAGTAACTTGCTTAATTAAAACATGTCAAAGCAGAAAATAGGCTTTGAACCCATCCGAGAAGGCTGGCTATCAAGGGAAATAAGATATCCCAAGGTCTAGTCTCTATGGCATTAAGTTCCAAGGATTTTCCAAAAACCACATTTACTACTTATTAGGGAGCAACATATTTCTACCAGAAGCAAATAACAGGCTTCAAGTTGAAGCTACCTCTGGGACTGCCCAGTGAAGCTCTGAGCCATGGGATTGGAGTCACTTGTAAAGATGGGACGCAATGAATTTCCTTCCAAAAGCTCACATGATGTGAGAGATTCTTGGCAACTAGCCCACACATTTGGTTTCCTAAGGAATCATCTTTTGATTGTTTCTAGACCAAGTTGCTTCAGGGAGATGGAATAGAATTATTCCTAGAAAGGATTCCCTCTGAGTGAGAATGAGTATGAAGTATAGGAAGCAGGAGGTAGAAATCTGTAAAAAGAACAACCGTTTTATTTCTAAACAGCATAAACATTCCTCTCAGTCATGTCTAAATTACTATCCCCAAGATGAACACAAGGATTTCCCTTTACCTTTCAGAGTGTTTGAAATTTAATGTTCTTGCTCTCAAGAAAAGAGAATTATTTTTTTAAAGCAATTGCTAATAATTCCGGGTGGTTCTTTAAGAGACTATAAAGATGGTGATTTTTTTCAAAAAAGGGAAAAAAACTAGACTGTTTGGAGGGATACAGAGATTTTGTGTTGTGGTCTGGGGGAAGGAGGCACCATTCAGGAGAGCAAATGGGATCCTGTGATACAGTGGTGGGAAGCAACCATAGACAATATGTAAATGAATGAACGTGACTATTTTCTAATAAAGCTTTATTTACAAAAACTGATGGCAGCCTGGATTTGACCCTTGGGATGTAATTTGCTGACTCCTGCTCTAGAACAACTGACAATGATACACTGGGAGAAGCTGTACAGAAGTGCTTCTTTTAATACTGTTCATAAGAACAAGGATCTCAAATGGCCACATCACCAGTAGAATGGTTACATATGTTATTTTATATTCAATCGGTGGAATGCTAGATAGCAGTGAAAAGAAGTGATCTCCAGCCACATACATCAACGTGAACTAATTCTAGACACAGTGTGGAACAAGTGCAATAAGGCGCACATAACATTATTCTACAGTTCAGAGCAGGTAAGCCGACTATAAGTGTATTTAGGGATACATATAGGGGTGAGGAAAGGAAGGGAATGATTAAGAGGGGCTTGGAGTTACCACCACGGAGGAAGGGAATATGAGAATGGGTCAAGTTCTAGGATCTTCAAGAGTACTGGTCAGATGTATACACTGATGTGTATAAAACTGATGACTAATAAGAACCTGCTGTATAAAAAAATAAATAAAATTAAATAAAATTTTTTAAAAAGAAGGTGGACTTTCTTCTAGTCTTAGGTAGAGTCAAACCTTTTCAAATCTCATGTTTCAGACTCTTCTGATAGAGGATGATAAACTGTCTTTTACACACA
Organism: Delphinus delphis; assembly: GCF_949987515.2. NCBI lineage: Eukaryota > Metazoa > Chordata > Mammalia > Artiodactyla > Delphinidae > Delphinus > Delphinus delphis. The sequence goes on along the minus strand of NC_082694.2, from coordinate 27,579,791 downwards.
GGTAGTTCAAGTGCAGTTGCATAGTACATAGTTAATACATAAAGTCTGAATTCAGAATCAGAGACTGAAGTGTGATCATTCCTTCATCACTCAATCTATCTCCTAAATCAGTGATTTAAACCCTTATATACAGGCTTCCATGATGGCACAGTGGTTAAAATCCGCCTGCGGATGCAGGGGACATGGGTTCGAGCCCTGGTCCGCGAAGATCCCACATGTCGCAGAGCAACTAAGTCCGTGCGCCACAACTACTGGGCTTGCGCTCTACAGACCGCGAGCCATGACTACTGACTGCCCGCCCCGCCCCCCCAAAAAGAAAGAAAGAGTACTGGTCAGTTCCATTTCTTAAGCTGGTAGGTTGAACAGAAATTTCAATATTTCCTTTAAGAAGCAGGGTTCTTCCTCCTCCCCTTCCACCTCCCGGGCTACGGCGGGCGAAGGGCTGAGGGCTGTTGTATTTTGTCCCACGAGGCGACCCCTTCTCCCGCGGAGGTTGCGCGCGGCGGCGGCGGCTGCCATAGCGGTGGTGGCCACGGGGACAGTGGAGCGCTGACAGCAGGCCTGGTCGCCCACCTGCCCCACCCTGTCGCCGGGGGCGGGGAAGAAGCACACAGCTTTAAAAACGCATTTTGGGGTAAATATATAGTTTAAGATAAAGTAGGGCTAAGTACACCCATCCCTTGGCCGGCGGGGTATTGGTTTCAGGACCCTTCACAGGTACCAAAATCCGAGGATGCTCAAGTCCCTTATATGCAATGACACAGTACAGAAGGCGCTCTTTATCTGCTGGTTCTGCAACCGCGGATACGGGGTGCTGACTGTAACTTTTTGAAGGCTTTTTAACTAGGAAGTGGCAGAACTGGGATTTGAACTTTGGTCTCTTTGGCTCCAAAGCTCAAAATCGTTCTACTCACTCCTCATGTTCCCGGGTTTAAGCCAGTATTATTTTATTGTAGTCCTTGGACTTAATCACGTCTTTATATCTACCGAGATACTACAAAACAGATTTGTACAGTCTCCATTTCTACCCGAATCAGTGGAGCCTGTCAAGTTAATTGGTTGTGACACTCAGCTTCCAGAATGTGTAATTATCAGCTATATTGAGTGGGAAGCTCAGATGACGGTTAATAGTACATGTAGACGGAAATCTGTGTGTTGCAGTAACTGAAGAACGAGCCAAGAATGTAACATTAATCAAAACGTCCATATAGTGTACCAGAAAGTTTCTATGTGGAAATGCAAGCCAGAGCGTTTCTATATCTATAAACATTCCTAATTATAATTCACAGTTAATCTCTGTGCATCTTGTTCTCCTTTGAACCGCAGATATGGAAGACCAGTATATCCAACTGGGCACAGATGGAAAAATATCCCTATCCCAGCTTCACAATGAAACCAGTTTTTGTGCTTGACACCTGCAGCAGCTGATAGGTGAGTGTGGCTGATCAGTCAGCTAAGCAACTTTTCAAATACGAGCAGCCAAAGCTCTGGAAATAGCATCAGGCACTTGATAATGTGTCAGGAGTTCTTGTACCACAGGCAGTGGGTGGAATTTTGCAGCCAGACAACTAGAGTTTGTGTTCTGCTTTTGCCACTTGAAAGATATGTGCTCTTGAGCAAATGACTTCGCCTGAGTCTGTATTCTCAGTGGTAAAAATTTGTAAAATAGCTCATAGTTTTAATCCTGGCTGCTCGTTAGAAGTTTTTTTAAAAACCACCAATACAATGAATGGTTTCATCTGCCCTGGAGCAATGACCAGTTTGGGGAGAAGAGGAGAGTCCTGGGTATTGGCATTTTTGGAAAGCTCAATAAATTTTATAAAGTGGATCAGAACTTCTGCCTAATGGATGGCTGTGTGACTCCTGCCCTGGAAGAGAGGACCTTACAAAAGTGTCTGTGTTGTTTCTCTCCTTTATGATGGGAAAGTGACATCCAGAGAGGTGAAGTGACTCAGCCAGTGTCCAAGCCAGTTAAGTAGCAGAACCAACGCTAGACCAAAGGTCTCCTAACCTGTAGCCTTATTATACTCATTAGAGAGACACTGGATCTTCAAGCTAAAAACACCAATGAAACAGTATACCTCCTCACTTTCAAAAATGTCTGGTTTGGGTGATAAATTATATGTTACTTATATGTTAAAAAATGCATTATAGGCAAACAAGTAAAACATACTAAGTGCTTGTGTTCGTGCATATGTGTGTGTGTGTGTATTTGGGAAGTACTAGCAGTGAGAAATAGGACTTGAGAAGTTTTGAAGAGAACTGGTGTATATTAGTCAGCTTGGGCTGCCATAACAAAGTACCATAGATTGTGTAGCTTAAATAACAAATATTTATTTCTAACAGTTCTGGAGGCCGGGAAGTCCAAGATCAAGGTGCAAACAGGTAGTTTCATTCTGAGGCCTCTTCTCTTGGCTTGTAGATGGTCATTGTCCTTCTCTGTGCTCATATGACCTCTTTATTTGTGGGATTGTGGAGAGGGAGAGAAAGCAAGCTTTCTGGTGTCTCTTATAAGGGTAGTAATCCCATCGTGGATGCCTTACCCTCATGACCTCATCTAATTAGGTACTAATTCCAACTTGCAGGTCCCACCTCATGACCTCATGCAACCCTAATTACCACCCAAAGGCCCCATCTGCAAATACCATTATGTTGGGAGTTAGGGCTTCAATATATGAGTTTTGGGGGGGGGGCACAAACATTCAGTCCATAACAAATAGTATGTAAATCTCCTTATTTTCAGAGTGGTTTGCTAGACCAAAAATTATGTCTATTATCCTGGTCCATGGAATATTATAAAAAATCCTATGTTAGCGATTCTCAGTCTTGGATGTAAATTAGAATAACCTGGGAGCTTTTATATTGTACTAATTCTCAACACCTCTTCTCCCAATAACTGAATCAGAATCTTGGAAGAGGGTTGGGGACCAGGGTTGAGGGTTACAGCCGAGGTTGGGAACCACTGATCTCTGGGCAGCTGGGCCCTGGAGTAGAAGGAGGTAGTCAGTGACTTGTCACCTAGTGACAAGAAGGAAGTGAGACTTATATGCCATAAATGTCTGAATAGAAGGGGAGAACTTTCTCCAAAATCATCCCTCCTAAAAGAGGAAGGATTATGTTCCAGTCCTTGCAAAGTTTCTCATGTTATTGGGCACTCTCTCATTTGCTGTGTTTTGTGCGATGTTGATTTTACATCTGTCTTAACGCTATGCAAATTCAGTGGCTTGGGATTGCTTTATATTTAGACATATATGATTTATATTATCACCAGGCCTTCCTTTCTTTTCACCACACTCCTTAACTGACACATTAGCAGGTTATGTACCGGTCCACAGACTTTCAGGACCTTGAGCAAGTTACTTCTCCTCCCTGGGCTTCAGTTCTTTTCCTCTCAAATAATGAGGGCATTGAGCAAGACTAGGGAATTGATAAAATTATAGAAGCCCCCAATCATAGTAACTCTAACTGTACCCTTTTATCTCTTCCACACATATGCCTTAGGCACACCATTTATATCATTTTATTTTTTCTTTATGTTTGCCATTGTTCACTGTGGAAGATTGTATTTTATTCAAAATACTTGCTGCCCCTCCTTGGGGGCAATTATACTTTCTCACCCGACTGAACTCAGGCGTGGATATGAGACCTTGATTTAGCCAATGAAAGGTGGGCAGAAGTGACATGCATCATTTCTGAACAGAAACTTTTAAGAGCCAGCTTATGTTTTTGCAACATCTCTTTTTTTCTTTGCCAGGAAATCATCAATAACCCAGATAGAAAAGTGACATATAATTTATTGTCCAAACCAGGCATTTTTGAAAGTGAGAAGATGAACTCTTGAGAGTGAAAAGATAAGCTATTAATAATTACTCTGGGACATAGACATAAGCTAGGACTGTGTTGGATAAACTGGAATGTGGAGTCCAGATAGAGGCTGCTTTGTCACCTTGGCTTCTGGAGAGAAGATGGCAGGGAGCAGGGCCAGAGCCGGCCCATAATGGACACACATGAGAGAGAAATCACCCTCTGTAAGTCACTAGGATTTTGGGGTCCATTGTTACTACAGCACAGCTCAGCCAACTGGTAACAGAAGTTTAATCAATACAGCTGATTGATGCAGAAAACTCATTGAAAAGTGGCCTTCTGTTGGCCTGAGTAACTGGGTCATTCAAGTGACTGTTGAACACTAAAGATATGTTCAGAGGTTTCTGGAGTTACTGGCAGCTTCTTCCAATTTAAAACAAGGAAAGCTATCCCCTACTGTCTAAATGGGCCTTGTTATTATGTCCTGGACAGACCAAATTTGAGAGTACCTGCATCACCCAAAATATCATTCCCAGGGATTTCTTTTGTAAACATTGATGTTGATTCATTTGACCAGTTTACTTTGGCCAAAGCTGATAGAATCATGGTAGAGACTCAAGTGTGAGCAATCTGCAGGCTGGCCAGCAGCCTACTTAGTGGCATTGTGTAAATGCTTTGCTAATCAGACAAGATATTACCACTGGAGTGTTCAGATCCTCCCTGGAAAATATCTGACCTAGATACATGAGGAGATAATGTAATGAGTTTGCAGAAGTTGAAAGTCACACAGAAAAAGGGGCAAAGGATATAATTGAGCCATGCTAACAGTGGTTAATAGAGCATGGTTTAGCAAACTCGGGCTGCTGAAAATACAAGCAATTTACTTCACTACTAGAGATGTTGCTAAGTGAAATCTGTGTAAATCCTGATCTTGATGAGGCCGTCATGGTGGTTCTTCCTGGGTTCCCATGAAACTTGACTTCCCCTCTTCCTTGCTCTCCCTAATGCTGGTAGCACAGATAAGATCCTCGTCAGTCTTCCTTCTATGCGTCCTTTCAATGCCATCCCTTCTCCTTTCCAAAATATGAACCAGTATGTCCCTGTTCTTGAAACCACAAAATGTTCTAACACAGGCCAGAAAGGACAACAAAGGCTAATTACAAATATCGTAATTGACAATAGCAAAACGACACATGTAAAGTTAAAATTCTTATCTATTTTGAGAGTGGAGCTTCTGGGTCCAACTCAACAAGAACCTTGCACCATTTGCCTTCCCCTAAATGAAACTGCTTTGCATTGGAATGGACTTTTACTTTGTCTGAATTTTGTTTTGTTTTGTTTTGAGGGGTTGGCTCGAATCTCCTCATAAAAAAAGTATTTCATCTTACTTCATGTGGTTTGTCCCACATCCAGAGAGTATCCTTTTATATTGTTTCTGAGCCAATATTTCTTTTTCTTATGTCTTTAAAGCTGTTGCTTAGAAATGCTGTGGCTCTTTCCTCCTGGCCTCAGTTAGGAAAGGGATTCTTGTAACTAGAACTTCATTAGCATGTGAATTAACTCTTGCAGCACACAGAGACTTAGGTCATTGCTTAGCTTGTTGATCTCTTTGAAGCCCTATAGTATGTTAGAATAGGAAGTGATGTCAGAGATCCTTGGGTTTAAGAGTACTGAGGAGTAAACTTACACCTTTATAGCCACATGGCTAGTGAACGGCATAGATGGAGTAACGCTCAGGTGTATGGATTATTAATGCAGTGCTATTTCTCCAAATCAGATTCTTATTCTCCTTTGCAACTTTTATATTTGTTTAATTCATTCATTCATGCTATGTATACTTTCCTTCAGATACCTTTTCTAATCTTCATAAAAGCTATATATGCCAGGTAGAGTGCCAAGCACTGGGGTTACAAAGATAAAGATAACACAACTTTTACTCTTGAGGAATGGCAGGAATTGAAAAATAGACATCACAATTCAATGTATCAAGTGCTGAGGGAACTCAGAGTAGAAATCAACCAACTGGGCTGCCGGGAGTGGGAAAAAAGAGCTTTTGTAGAGGCAGTTACATTTAGCAGTATTTTGAAGAATGTGTAAGAGATTGACAGATGGGGTAGGATTGGGAAGAGGACAGAAGAGCAGCTTGTACAAAGGATCATGAAAGGAATGGTGCTGATGCCAGGTTGGCAGAAGTATAGACTGTGATAAGAGAAGTGAGCTAGATGCGCTTGGAAAAGAAGGTCAAGAGAGTGTCAGGCCTGACCTGTCATTTAAGGAGTTTGGAGTTTATTCTACAGGAAATGTAGATGAGAGATCCCTAAACAAGGAGAAAGGAGAGGTAGAAACAGAGGGACCAGTTGGGAAGATGGTACATACAATTATAAGGTAAAAAGTTCCAGCTCTCCCAAACTACCAGTGGTAGGTAAGGTTTGAGGCAGGGGGCTAAACTCAATCAATCTTGAAACAATGTATTATGGGTTGAAGGGGAGAAGAGGTTGAAAGATAACTGAGGATATGAATTTTGGGGACCTGTGTGGATGATGTCAGCACACTGTGAAAAAAAGGAGCAGAAAGAGCAACAAAGTTTGGGGCAAAAATGATCGGAGGTTTAGATCTGTCCTAAAGAAGGTGATGCTGAAGTGGTAGTTATAATTATTTGATTCTCATTTGCTGAAAAGGATCAAAATAAGATCTGGATTGAAGGAAGCAGTAATTAACATTTTAGTTTTGGTTCTAAATTTAAAAGGAGAGAAATAAAGATACTTGAGTGTTCTTCCAAATTTCCCAGGTTAGGTCACATAAAAAGAAGGAGAAAAGGAATTTAGGGCAGTTTGTACAGTGGCTAAGCATAGGAAAGGACCTTTGCTTAAAAACTGCATGGTCTCTAAGTTAATCACCTCTCTGCAATACATTCCAGGACTGTGATGAGGATTAGTAGAGACATCAGAAAGGAAAGTGTCCTAGACAACATAGGCTCTGCTCCATTGTGGTAAACAGACAAACAAAACTCCCCAAATTGCAATGGTTTAAGATAACCAATGTTTTCTTTCACTTAATAACTTTATGAAAAAGATAGATCATCTTCATTTGTGGATAAAGAAACAGACTTGTTCAAGAGCATACAAGAGGGAGAGCTCTGAGATCTCTCATACTCCAGAGGCTGGGTATTCTCTTTCCATTCCATTGTGCAGAAATGCCTCTCACAAGGAGGATACCCCCAGTCCCAGACTATGTGCTCCTGGCCAGAATGGAGCTCTGAAGCTGAAATATCTACATTATTTTCTTTGTGTTTCCTAACTGTGAAGTTCTTCCCTGGGCAGAGAGGGAGGAGAGAATTTATCTCCCACCTCCTCTGTCTCATTGTTTCCCAAGGAAGAGGGCAGGGTAGGCCAGTGTCCACAGAGTTGACGGGGTAAGTTGACATATTTGGGTTTAAATCCTGATTAGCTGCTTGTCAGCTGTGTGGACCTAGATAAGATACTTAACATCTCTGTATCTCACTTTCCTTGGACTCTGTAATGGGAGTACTAATGGTATTTATTTCAAATGTTTATTGTGAGGATTAAATGAAATAATACACCTAGAGGCCTTAGCACATTGCTTAATGTATAGTAAATAATCTGTTCATATTTGCCACTATTATGATGACTGTTTTAGAAACTCTTGACCTCTTGCTTTCCATTTCTTTACATGATGATTTCCACAAACCATTGACCACAGAAAGCTGAATTGCAGACAGTTCAGCTTATATTTATGAGTGTTTTTTTGGAAAAAGGTGGTCTTGTGGGTATGGAGTATGAAAATGTTCTGTGTGGACGGGTGAATTCCAATCATACTTATGTTTATTCTAAAGTCACAGAGTTGGTTATATGGAATCCATGAGTCTTAATTAGAGGTGTGAAGAAGGATGTGGATTTTTTGTGTGTATTTTTTATGGAGGTGTAAAGTACATTTCGTAAACTGAACAAATCTTAAGTTACAACTTGATTAGCTTTTACCTAAAGTGAACGTATTTGTGTAATACTCAAGTGATACTCCCGATAAAAACAGAGAATGTTGCCCATACCACAGAATATCCCCATGCATCTCCTGGTCAGCCCCTTCCTCCACCAAAGGTAACCACTCTGTTGGCTTCTATTGCCCTAGATCAGTTTTTCCCCTCTTTGAACTTTATAAAAAAGGAATCATGGAACATGTATTTTTGATCACTATTATGCTTGTGAAGTTCATCCATGCCATTGTGTATAGCAGTAGTTTATTCCTTTTTATTGTTGTTTGATATTCTATCATATGAATCTACCACCATGATTTTATTTTCCAATGTTTATGAGCTTTTGCATTGTTTTCTCATTTTTGGCTATTACAATGACTGCTTTGAATATTCTTAAATATACCCTTTTCTCTTATGTGGACACATTCCTTTCTATTAGGAATATACCCCGGAGAGGAATTGCTGGGTAATGAATATGTGTCTCTCTTCAGGTTTAGTAGATAGCATCGAATAGTTTCTAAAGTAGTGACAATTTTCACTCCCACCAGTGAGATAGGAGAGTTCCAGTGCCCTATACTCTCTAACACTGATCCATTCCATTGTTACTGTTAAATTTTAGCCATTTTAATGGGTATGTAGAACTTTTTGACTGTGATTTGAATCAGCAGTTCTCTAATGCCTTGTGACGTTGAGCATCTTTTCATGTGCTTATTGGAATTTAGATTTCCTCATTTATGAACTGTCAAAGTTTTTTACCTATTTAAAAAACTTGGGTTGTCCTTTCCTATTAATATAAAGTAGATTTCAAAAAAAATCTGAATTTAAGTTCTTTGTCAGATTTATATAATGCAAATATATTTTTGTAGCTTTTTCACTGTCTTAGTGATATCTTTTGATGAACAGAAGTTCTTAATTTTACTAAAGTTCAATTTTCAATATTTCCCTTTGTGATAGTGTTCAGTTGTCCTGTTTTGTATGCTGGATATTAGACACTTGTGAAACAGCTACTGCTGCTGATGGGTGATTGGAATAAAAGGGAAGAGATGAAAATGGTTGATTAAACTGAAGGGAGTGAGGATATACTTTTGAAGCCAGAGGGGAAGAACATCACAAAGACCAGAGGGGTCACGATTTGAGGTCAGGGAGATACAGTAGAGCAGGACAACCTTGAAGAGACTGTAGAGGTCCCACATGGGCAAGGATATGATTACTCCTTTATTTTGCCAAAGAGAGACATTTTTTAGACTTTAACTTCAAGACAAGACCCTGGATAGAGTCCAGAGTTATGGTTTGATTTTTCTCTTTATTTTTATACTTGTGCCCAATCTATGGCAAGGTGGTACA